>NC_137051.1:13562500-13567500 GCF_032717465.1 Coenobita brevimanus
CTCCCTCCATCTTTCCCTCCAACCTACTTCCTCTGCCTTCTTCTTTCTCTCTCTCCTTCACCTTCCCTCCTTATCTCCCTCCCACGACTCCTCTCTCTTCTTCCCTCCTCTTCCTTCTCATTCATTTGCCCCTAAATCTCTTCCCTCCGTCTCTGCTCCCTCTCCTCTCCTTGAATTTGTTTTTCGTTCAGTCGATCTCCATCTCTTTCTACCCGTCTGTCTATATATACCTATCTTTCTCCAAATTTGTGACGGAATACAGAGGAATACAAACTGAATGCCAACAGCAAGATGATCAACAGGTCTCTGGCTGTTTGCTTTTCTTTGTACTCCTCTCCGCATCTCATTTTTCCTTCCTTTCTTCCTTAACTCGCATCTTTCTTTACTTTTGTCCTTCCCTCACACTTGTTCCTCCATCCTTCTTTTTTCTCGACCGTCAACTGTACTCTTCCTTCCTTACCTCCTTCCTCCATATATATTTGTCGCTTTCTCCTCCTCTCCTCCTTGACGTTTCCCCGTCCCACCTTCCTCTCTTTCCTCCTCCTCGCTCTCTGTCCTTCTTCCTTCAATCCATGTTCCCTATCCGCCTTCGTATATGCTTCTCCTTCCTTCCTTCCTCTCTGCATTTCTTCCCTCTCTTCCTTCTCCTTTCTTACTCCCTTTTCCTCTTCGTCTCCTTCCTTCCTCCCATCATATCTGTCCCTCCTTTCTTCCTCTCTCCTTAGCATATTTTCCTTAATCCTCCTTTTCATTCCACTTTCATAAATTATATCCCTCTCCTATCCTTCTTTCTTTCCTCTTCACATGTATCTCTCTTTCCATTCTCCTTTCTATCCTTGTTTCCCTCTTCCTCATACCCCGCTCTCCCCCTTTCCTATTCTCTCTGAGTCTCTCTCTCCTCCCTTCCTTCTCTTCCTCATATGCCTCTGTCTCCTTCCCTCTCTCTCCTCTATATTCCTTTCCTTCCCTCATCCCCTTCCTCCTTCCTTCCTCTTTTCCCTCCCTGCCTTGCCTTTTCTTCCATCCTTCTCTCTCAATCTGTCTTCTCACATCTTCCTTCCGTCCTTCTCTCCCTCCTCCACACGTCCCTCCCTCCTTCCCCTCCTCCACCTAACGGGACTCACACCCCTAGGGAGACATTGGCGCACCTTGTTTTTATCCCTGCACTTCTCCTCCAGTCGTCCTCTCTCTCTCTCTCTCTCTCTCTCTCTCTCTCTCTCTCTCTCTCTCTCTCTCTCTCTCTCTCTCTCTCTCTCTCTCTCTCTCTCTCTCTCTCTCTCTCTCTCTCTCTCTCTCTCTCTCTCTCCTCGTACCTTAAAAGACCAAACTAATTATAGGAACTTACACCTTTTTTCCCCTCAGTTAAATTGGGTTAATTAGAGGGAGGAACACCTCATTAGCTATAGTGACATTAATTGTGTGTGTGTGTGTGTGTGTGTGTGTGTGTGTGTGTGTGTGTTCAAGTTTGTATTCTGTCTGTCTGTCTGTCTCTCTCTCTCTCTCTCTCTCTCTCTCTCTCTCTCTCTCTTAGACAATCAGTTCACTTATGCCCAGCGGTTCTCCCAGGCACCTTAAACAATCTGTTGCCTCTGCCAGCCGGGGATAGATCTTGTGTCTTGCAAACAACAGTCAACGCCTCCCTCTACTACCCTTTCCCCTAAATCAGTGTGTGTTGGTTTATTTTTTTACCTAACACGTGGATGAGTCACCGAGCTTTCTGTCCCAGTGATCCTTGTGTCAGCTTAAATGTAATGTACCAACACCCATAATGCTTAAATTATTACATTTGTTTTCGTACCTCAGGAAATTATGTACATCCAGACATATATGAATACGCAACACACATGAATACACTAATATACATGTTGTGAATACTTGGGTTACACCATAATAATGTTGCATGGGGAATACTCGTATACCATTAGAATACTACTCATAAATGATATATAAAACCTTAACACAAACTCTCTCTCTCTCTCTCTCTCTCTCTCTCTCTCTCTCTCTCTCTCTCTCTCTCTTTCTCTCAACAAGCACTGTAGTGACCTTACCTGACCTATTTGGACCTTCCGTGCGGCAGTGACCTGAGAATGAAGGTCATAGGCCCATATCGCGCGACACACACAACACCCCGACACCACTACACCACAACACAACACCGCCGCAACACTCTGCAAGAAAAGTAAAAGGCTTAATTGCACAGTTGGATCAGTTTATTCACGGACAGAAAGAAGCCAAGGTAACTGATCTGACAACAGTCTGATAATTAAGGGAGAAGAAATTAACACTGTCAAAGGTTTCTGTGACCCACTGAATGGCGTCAACTGGAACATAAACTACAGTAGAGGTGCCGGAATATTAGTTGTTTAATGGTATTCGTAATAACACCGTCAGGCTCCAGTGCTCACTCCCAGCTGAATGAAATGGTCAGGCGTTAGCTGAAATAATGCACGAGAGAAGACGCCACCACCAGCGGGTTAATTTAGCTTTGCACACTACTAAATTAATCCTCTTCGGCAAGAGGATGTTAGTTTCATTAAATTCTTGCTATTTCCTGACGAATTTTTCAGCTTAAGATAAACTTTCGAACTGCAGAGGTCTGATGATATTTCAACGGCTATTTTTTTGGAGCAAAAACACTTGACATTTCTCGTACATTTTTCTTTCAGGTAATTGTCTTGATACTCCCGCTGTCCTGATTAGGTTTTATGCAAAGGAGAGTGATCAAGGTCTATAACACCATCCTCGCCAGTGGGTCCCGCAAACTGAATAAAACTGCCTGGTAGCAGCAAGAATAGAATACAGAAAGAACCCACTGTAACCAAAGGGTTTTCCCCCACCAGGATGATGGCTTTAATATTTCACCCTAGTTACCGCCAAATGATTTTATACCTAGGTATACCTAGTTACCGCCAAAAGATTTCCAGGCTGGGGTTCGTGGAAGCTATATCTAATCACGCCAGTTACAAATTTCTCACGTAGGCTAAATGAAATAGTCCTATAAAGGCAGTATCAATTACAAAATGGTGTCCTGGTAGTGATGGGGTTAATGGCAAAAGAGATTGTACAGGGAATACATACCCGGCAGCACTGCAGAAGAGGAAATGGAGGGAAAACAAAATTAGTTTTGCATGATTTTCCATTACTTGTTAACATACACACAGGACGAATAACAGTAATATTATCTGCCACAAAGTACTGCAGTAAAAAAAAAAAAAAATAGCAACACAACCCTTCAAAACAGGAGATAGGCCAAGTTTTACATTTCACGTCATTAGGTGTAACAAAGACAAAATATTTCCCATCACAATATCCCCTACCACAACACAACAAAACTAACACAATGCAACACAATACTGCAAAATGTAAAGAACGTAGTAAAGTTTTACAGGCACGTCATTTATGATGACACTGAAGCCGAAAATATTAACAGTACAAAACACAACGCTGGTAAACAGGGCATCGACAAAACTTTACAAGTCGAACCATCAACCTGTTCAAATGTGACGTCTAATTTTATTTTTCATCCAAATGACTCTAGATAATATGCTGGGAATCCATCTCACCATCAAGGTGAGAAGACTGAACCGATCCTCGGCCTTTAAATATAAAGGATCTTTTTTTGGAATTTAATAACATCATCTGAAAGCAAGACAACTAGAAAAAAATGGCATCCTCGTATTCAAGGGGCTGACTAATGAAACTATAGTTCCTTCACCTTACCTTGGCCCACATTTTTGTTCTCTTTCAAATGATTTCAGGTAGCTCATTTACAAAAAGACAAAAGTATAGCTTACCATTACTTCCATAGCACTGCTTTGTGACTAACATCATGTTCCAGTGTTAACTTATTTTCACAACAAGCTTTCAAGATGGAGAGACGGCAGTTTTAGGCCAAGCTGGATTAAGAACAGTATGGTCCAAGCGATGTAGCAACAAAATAAATGAATACATGAGAGAATTTTAAGGACGAAAGAGGCGAGGTAGGCCAAGGAGACGGTGGAAAGATATGGTGGATGAGTGTGTGAGGAAGAGAGGTATGGAAGTCGGTGAGGCTAGAGGACTGATAAGAGATCGAGCAGGCTGGATGAATGTTATGAGAAGAAGTGCATGATCAGGGATTTGGCACCTCTTTTTAACGTGACTGCCTCTATCGGATACGTTTATGTGAAGCTACAGAATGTGGTGAATGTTTTTGGCGTATCAGATAAAACCAGGATTCCGGGGGCTTGAATGATGAGTGAATGGAATCGTGGCCCAATGGACTGGGCAAACCTAGGCTGTCTGGGGGTGCTATTCCTCACCCTGCCCTAGGATGGAAAAGGAGGTCCGGACGATGATGATGATGATGATGATGATGACGATGATGATGACGATGATGATGATGATGATGATGATGATGATGATGATGAGCAACACGACGATTAAAGAAAAATGTATATTATTATTATTATTATTATTATCATCATCATCATCATCATCATCATCATCATCATCATCATCATCATCATCATCATTATTATTATTATTATTATTATTATTATTATTATTATTATTATTACTGCGACACACTTGATTACAATACTAAGACGCATCCTAGTTAGCGTAAAAGTTATCGTATCACCTCATCGCGATTTATGTCGCTTATACACCTAAAAATCGTTTGGTACATGTTGCTTGCCGCTGTTCAGTATTTATAGTTTGCATCAACACCATAGTAAAGATCCTGAGATGTTACATGTAAATTATATCGAAAAAAAAAAAAGTGTTAACGAAGTTTCTTAAGAAGAGTACGATGCTACTGTGTTAAGCACAATAATTCGGTACAGAAGATGTGCTATGAAGTCTCCAGTGTTAGCGAAAACACTGATTATTAGCATCAGAGTCAGCAACACAAATCAGTCCATAATGGCGTGAAAAAAGCTTTGTGTACAACAAATTTTCGGTAAATCGTCTTGTACTGGACAAGTCTGCGTATCGAAGTCCTAATTTAAAAAAAAAAA
>NC_137051.1:13572500-13735000 GCF_032717465.1 Coenobita brevimanus
TGACAATTATTTTCAGAATCTTACTTAACCCATTTGTTTCGATGTCGTATTTAGTTTTATTATTACCATCGATTTTATTTACTATCAAATAATTTTTTCTCCCATGAGTGTAGCCTATTCATGTTGCCTTCAATAAACCCTCCACGACTAGAGGTATATTCTATGTTACAAAAAATCAACTGGCTAGTGCAGGAATAAAAATAAAAAGTATGTTAATGGCATTCTTTTTCATCACTACTCACAGCTGTCATATTGCCCTAGTCTCCTTCATTCACTGTCGTACCCCATATATGCTCATAGTTAAAATAGGATCAGGTGTACAGGAATATGTAATGGACAATGATAAAGAGAAATACTTAGAGATGGTTGAGTTAGAGAGAGAGAGAGAGAGAGAGAGAGAGAGAGAGAGAGAGAAGATTTTAAGGGAGTGTATGGGAGGAGTGGTTCCAAGGAGAGAGATGAAGAACAAAGTGGAGAGATAAGGTAGGAGAGAGTGTGAGGGAGAGTGAGGTTTTGTGGGAAGAAGGGATGTTAACGGGTATAGAAACAAATACCAACACACCTTTTGTCTAAGTCACTCTAAATCTATATCTAAACCTAATCTAAATCCTTTCTATCCCATGTGATATATATTTGAAATGAATCAAATTTGTATCATTCCCTAAAGCACTCAAATTAATTTCATCTTACTTTTTCTAACGCAGTTTTACCCGAACCTTTTGCGACCCATCCAGAATAATAAAACCTACACACCAGCTGGCCTAATACACAACACCTCTGACCAGTCTTATATCACCATTTGTTAAAACTCATCCATCACTTTATCTGCACCTTGTAAAATAGTATCTAACTCATCTCTGCTTTTCCCTAACCAACTTCATTGTCCCTGGTAAAGCAATATGCGCCGCACACCACCCGGCCTCAGCCATAATCCAGCACCTCATATCAAACTTGCACCGCCATCTCTCAATAACTCCCCACCACACCCCTGACACACCACTTCTATTTTCATTTTCCACCCACCTGAAACATTCATCTCCGCTGGAATACTGAATTTTCTACCCCAGGAAGTGTGCAAATTTTTCCAGTACCTTGAATTTGGTGTCTGGGAGCAACAAAAAGAGAGGGAGAGAAAATACGTTCCCCACGAGAACTTCACACGATAGAATCTAACCCGTTTATGAAGGGTTTGTGTCAACACCAGGCTTCATTTTATTTTTCTCTCTGTGGTAAAAAAAAAAAAAAAAAAAAAAATCTGCAAAACCTTCATACTGATAGATAGATTAACAGATAGATGGATGGATGGATGGATGGAGACAGAGAGAGAGAGAGAGAGAGACAGACAGACAGACAGACAGACAGACAGAGACAGACAGACAGACACACAGACACACAGACAGAAAAACAGATAACGCTCAGGAAAAAAAATATACCGTATCACCAACGATAAGATGGTGGGATGAGACAAGGGGGTGTTAATTAGAGAGACGGTAGCCAGATGGCAGAGGACTAGATGATAGATGAGCTTCGTTTGTTGCCACACCTTACGGGATTAAGGTGTGGCGCCTGATAGACAGATAGACTTGTATTATCAAACATCACAAAGTAAAATACCATCACAGCCCGTATTACCATAGATAACAGTTACCGTCAGTACAAGCTACGTCACCAGTGCTAACATCAGTAATGGCAACAACGGCACAAGTACCATTCCCACCTCGTACACTAGGTCACAACTGCAAGAACTTCGATGAACCTTAGTTATAAGATAAGAGTGAGTCCCCTTGGCAGTGAAATCGACCCTTCAGTTTAACCAAACACGTCCGTCATGAACAAGAGGAAAAAAAAAAAAAACGTTATATCACCACAACACATAAGTACCAGCCAAAACCATCAAACTACATGGAGATATGATTTAGAAGTACCTACGAGTTGTAGGCAAAGAATTAAACAGATGTCGATATTTTATTAACCCCATAAGTCTAGTGGTAGGTTCAGCATATTACTGATGCCAACAGCTGATTTTTACACAGGTTTGGAGGCAAAGGTTTGTGAGACAGTTTTGAGAAACTGTACGTAGCCTTCATTAACTCGTCCACTAATGGGCTTCTAAGCTGAACATAATCGTCGGGTAGTTGCAAATATAAACCACAAAAAATTTCAACGTGCTGAAGCGGTTGACAAAAAGAATATAGCAATAATATAATATATTAATGCTATATTCTGTTTGTCAACCACTGGTACTGACTTATTATAGTACCATATCATCATCATCATCATCATCAACTCAATTCTTACCCAAGAGGAAGGGTGAGCTACGTCCCAGAAACAGTGTGTAAGCACAAGAGTAGTAAAACTACCGAACAGCGTCCCTGTACAATGGGTCACACAGTCAGCCTCCCATCACGCAAGCCTTTTAAATCTTGCCGCAGTCTCACAAACAAACGCCATCAATACCATTGACTTAGTTCTAATCTCCAGTGTATCGCGTTTCACTGGGCATGCTCCTCATGGTTCTCCCATTTCCATGATTTTCTTTTCCATATTTCTACGTAACCCCATAATTATGTGGGAAATAGGGACTTCATGACGGCGACGACGATTATGATGATGTTGACGATGATAATAACTGCTATTCAATATACCGATACTGTATTACCTTCAGTCATGGGAACATTTTCCACCTGACCCCTAGCAATGAGCCAACTTAGTATGACTGCACCTGACAAGTATAACCTCACCGATCACTGAATAGCCTACACTAGTTTATCCGCCACAAAGAAGTATCGAAACCCCTTCGTTGGCTGACAGTGGTGATAAGTGTCCCATGTTCCGATGTGTTTGGTAATTCTGAGAAACATAAAGGGCTAGTTTGTACTATATTAATTTCCTTAACGAGTTACAAACACGTCTAAGCTTTCCATCCTGTGTTATCAAAATGCAAGGCTCAGCGGAGGTCCAGATCCATTTTTACTTCTGACTATACACCCTCGCTCGTAATCTTGGCCTCATTCCACACTCCCATACTTCCTGCCTTCAAATTCCACTCTCTCCTCCCTTTTATCCACACTCCCAGTCTCCCGAATCCCCTTCCAAAGCGCCCAGACTTCCATTATGCGACAAAAATAGCAAATCACCGTCTGGCACCCACACACACTGGCCCTTCAGCACAAACTCAAATTCTCTCTTCCTCTCCCTCGTACACAACTTCTTCCCTCCCCAAAAATCCTGAACTCACTCTACATCAGCGCTCCCCCTCACCCTTTTACACCCTACTACGTTTTCTTGTCCCCTCACGCTTATTTCTCCTCCTCACACTGGCAGTCACACTATTCATGCTTATCTCAACCTCCCAGACACAGACCACATCTCTTAACACACACACACACACACACACACACACACACACACACACACACACACACACGCACACGCGCGAGATTCAGCTTTTCCATTCAAACTCTGGCCTTCTTCCCAATACTCCCGATACTCATGCATAATATACACAAGCTCCTCAACACAAATATGCATACATGCGCCAAGACACACTTGTCAAAACACACACACACACACACACACACACACACACACACTCCCCCCCCTCTCTCTCTCTCTCACACACACACACACACACAACACACACACACACACACACACGGTAAAAATTCAGTCTGCATTTTCCTCCCACCCCGACTCGATCACCAAATTTCTTCTATGATTCAATTTCGCCCGACATTCAATGGGTTTTCCGCCCTAAGCGTTCCGGCCCGGCCCTCGCCATGTGGGGGAGGGCAGGAAAATGGGGAAAAAATTGGGAGGAAAAAATATTGTTAGTGTCCTCCCCCCTCCCTTAACCCCTTCCCCCCTCCCACACTCCCCCCTCTTCCCTTCCCCCATTTTTTTTTTTTTTCCATTTGAGTATTATAGTTATTACCAGAGGTCTTGGGGCTGCAAGGGGTGAGGTTAGGTTAGGATGCTGCTGCTGTTTCGTTTTTACTTTTCTGTGTGTGTGTGTGTGTGTGTGTGTGTGTGTGTGTGTGTGAGAGAGAGAGAGAGAGAGAGAGAGAGAGAGCACTGAATGGGAGTATGTGTGGAAAGGATGTGTGTGTGTGTGTGTGTGTGTGTGTGTGTGTGTGTGTGTGTGTGTGTGTGTGTGTGTGTGTGTGTGTGTGTGTGTGTGTGTGTGTGTGTGTGTGATTTAACTGTACTGCTGACTGTCCTTTCCTTTTTTTACGTGTTTACCTTTCTTTATGGGGGGGCTGAAATGTATCATGCTCATTTTCGCTTTCTTTTATGCGTTACTAGTAATTCTGAAGGAAAAAAATCTGTAAATATTCATCTTGTTTCAATAATTTAACAGCTTCAAATATTGGAGTGAAAGAAGGAACTCAGATTTAGAGGTAACACTAAGACGAAGAGAACCGGGTAGGTACTGAAGATCGTGATGATGATGATGATGATGATGATGACGATGATGATGGTCTTTATTATTATTATTATTATTATTATTATTATTATTATTATTGCTGCTATTATTATCATTTCATTATTATTATTTATGGGTGCACAAGAAGGTAGGAAAATAACACCATACTGATAGCATATATGCAGTCGTTTCAAAAATATTATTATATCAATTGAAAAAATATATACAAATATGCCCATTTTGTAGGGCCAACATGTTATAAACTCCCACAGTGAAAACACGACGAGATGTTATATCATTTCGTTACATTCAACTTTCACATACTTATCTTCCTTATTTACTAGTGAAACTGATAACACGGGTTGAAGTTATGAGATGTCCTGCCTGTAGTGTTTCTGGATTAGGATGATGAACTTGACTTGCAGTACTATATTTACAGACACCAAGATCACCACACTTCACCATCAACACCAAAATTACTGACAAAGAATCATCGTACACCATCATCACTCTGTATCACCACAATTACTTTCATCTTTTCATCACACATAATCATCGCTTATTACCATCGCCCATCATGATCACAACAATCACTGCCACAACCCTCATACGTTATCAGTCATCATCACCACGGTTACTAGCATCTTACCACAACACAATCATTCCTCCCTACTATCCTCATCATCAACTTCAGCCACATGCTAATCAATATCATCAAAATCAATATCAGAATCAAAGTTTTACCTTCACTTAATCAACAAGCACAGTCCTTTATTTCTGGTTCTTTATTAACGCTACTGCTACCAACATTTTTCTTTTTTTTCAGCCACCATTTTCAACATTATCATCAACCATAATTCAATAACTTCTATTGTTTTTTCCTTAACACTTCCAGTATTCCTAATAATCATCTCTCCTACTACAACACCACCTTCGCCAGTGAACACCTACTACCATTTATACAACCACCATCACCTCAACCACCACCACATTTCTCACCGCCACCACCATCACCACCGCCATCACCACTCTCCACCACCACCACCGCCATCACCACTCTCCACCACCACCACCACCATCACCCTCCACCCCCATCTAACAGTCACCACTTACGCTTCTCATTACCATCGGCAATAACATCAGTACACTAACTACCACAACTACCACCAATAAAATCTACCACTATCTACCACCATCGCTTAGCTCAGAGTCTACAATAATCGCCCACCACTTCGCTCCTTTCAACAACCACCATCAAAACTTTTCCAGAACTCTGCCGTAACTATTATTTCCACTCACCACCATCACCACCACCTACCACACAGCTACCACTATCACCACTACTCTGAACCACCACACCCCTAACACTGCCATCACCTATACCACAATCCAAGGTAACCAACATCTCAATCGACATCAAGAACACTTACGAACATTCCTAGCTAACTTCATCACCGCCTACAACCACCCTCACTACAACTATTTTCAAGCATCCCTACCACCATATTATCTACCACAATCGCTACCAATATCCTCCAAAACTTCAGGACCTCTAACTATCACTATCATAACTATTTTCAATCACCTGACCACTACTATCAGGTTTATCTTTGCATCACTCACTAAGAAATCATCATTATCATCATCATCATCGATCTGCCACATTTTAGTTATTCTTCACCACCACCCTACCACTAACAACTATTTTCAACCACCACCATCCATCCTAACTACCACCATCCCTACCAACATTATATGCCAAAACTCCACATAAAACTAACTATCATTATCACAACTTACTTCCAATCACTTCATCGCTACCACAACCAGTAATTTACCATCATCGCTACCAATATTCCAGCAACAACTACACCCACCACTAACCAACCACCCTCACTTACCACCATCGCCACCTACAGCAGTTCACTACTACCACCACTGTTACCACCATTCCACCTAAACTGCCACCACTACCACCATCCACCCCACCAACAGTGCTACCTACCACTATTCACGATTACCACTATCACTCCCATCATTGTACATTCACCTACCACCACAACCATCATCACAACACTACCACTGTTCACTCCCACCACTACATTAACACCACCAGCCTCCCTTACCACCACCGTTACCACCACCACACCACACCATCCCGACCTACCACCATCGCTATGACCATCCTCACCTACCACCATCGCTATCACCATCCTCACCTACCACTATCGCTACCACCATCCTCAGCTACCACCATCCTCACCTACCACCATCACTACCACCACACCACACCATCCTTACCAACCACCATCACTGCCATCACCACCACACCACTACCACCATCCTTACTTACCATCATCACTACCACCACCACACCACTACCACCATTCTTACCTACCACCATCGCTACCTACCACCATTCCAATTAAGCAGTGCACAAAACATAGCGTGGATGCCGATAATAGACACGCAATCTCAACTTTTAGCATTCCTCTTCCTCTTGCCCATGCTCTTGAGTCCTCCTCTTCTCCCTCTTTTTCCTCTCCTTACTCCCTTATCCCACCTCTTTCTCTCTTCTTCTAATTCTGACTCCACCTCTTCCTCTCTTCTTCCTCTTCTCACGTCTTCCTCCTTTCTTTCTTTGATTATTTTTGTCTTGGCTCATCTCCTACTCCTACTCCTCCTCTCTATCGCCTCTACCGGTATTTATGTCATTTCTCCCCTTCTTCTCCTTTCCTTAATGATGCTGATCTCTTTCTCTCCCCTCTCTCACCTCTCTCTTCCGGTTTTCCTTCCTCTTCTTCCTGTCTTTCTCACTGTTTCTATCGCACTAGTCTTCCTCTCCTCATTCTGCTTCCTCCTCCTCTTTCAACCTCTCTTGTTTACCTCCCATTTCACTTCTTTCCATCATCCTCCCCTTCTGCCTTTTTCCACTTCTTTCTTTCAACAACAGCCACTCGAGTGTTTTCTCCTCTCTCTCTCTCCCTCCCTCTCTCTCTCTCTCTCTCTCTCCATCTATCTATCTATCTATCTCCTTTTCGTTCTCTTCATCATATTTACAGTTCCTTTCCCTCCTCATTTTTTCTTTTCCTTTTCTTCTTCCTATTTCTACTTCTTCTCTTCATCATCGTACTATGCTTTTCCGATTACTTTCCCAAATCCCCCAACGTTCTTCTTCCCCTCCTCCTCCTCCTCCTCTTCTTCTCTTTCTTCTTCTTCTTCATCTTCTTCCTCCTCTACTTCTCATCCTATATATACCTAATCTCCCTGTCTCTCCTTTTCATCCGTTTTCTCTTTCAGTCTCTTTCCCCCATGGTCCTTTTCCCACTTCTTTTCTTTTATTTTCTGTTCCTACTCTTTCATTCTTTTCCTCCATCGTACTTTTTTCCATTTTTTTCTCTTTTCCTCCTTTTCATCCTCCTCTTTCTCTTCTTCTTCCTCCTTCTCTTCTTTCTCTCCTCTGTTTCTCTATCCTCCCTCCCCAACAGCAGACTGCCTTGCAATTTCGAGTTTGTTGCACGGAAAAAATATGCAACTTGATAAAAGAAACGAAAGGAGAGACGAGGAAAGGAAGTGGACGAGAGAGAGAGAGAGAGAGAGAGAGAGAGAGAGAGAGAATGTAAAAGATATTTAATACAGAAATAGAATAACGAGAACTAGGAGAGCACAGAGAAAAGACAAAACATAAATATTAAAATGAAAACCAAGATAATATTCAGTACACACTCAGACTCGTGTGAATCGTTCTCAACTGATTTCTTTTTAATTAGCTGGCATGGAGTACTAGAGTTCCCCCGACCATGAGAGGGTTAATAGTGTCACCACAACCCACTGCTGCGTCAGGGTTTCTGTCAATTACCGGTGCAGTTATGGAATTAGGGGCTCCATTACGGCATATTAGCCCCTCAATGACTAGCAATTGTTTGAAATAATGGCCAATACTAATATTATCATTACCACATGTACAATCAGGGTAGGGTATCACAGACATAACAAAAAAAAATAACACCCACTTCTACACATCCAATAATCAGCTGTCAAAAAAAAAAAAAAAAAAATCCACATGTAATTATAAAAATTACATACTACAAAATAATTGGGGATCTGGATGTAAATTTGACTCTTGCGTGGCGTATTACGGGGGAAGACTAGCGCCCGTATTATCTTCGCCTAAGAAAGTTCGCTAGCCCCTCTTCCTTTGCAATTTATTTTTGATATTGCTGGTTAATATATTTTGTATGTTAAATATGGAGTGTCCGGTGATATTAGAATGATTACACCAAAGGTAAGAGCAGGATATAATAAAACAAACAAATCGCTTAGGAAAAGGTAATAGGGAGCTTCTTTAACCGACGAGAATACGGACCTAGGACTTAGTAAATTTCAACTGTTTCCCTTAATGATCCTCGTGCAGGTGATAGGCATTAATCTGCTCCCCTTCACTGCATTTCACGTCCACCCAGCAGATTATCACAACCGTAGCAGCAAAATTATTACATTTATTCTCACTGTTACTGATTATACAATTTTATCATTAATTTTACCATCAACCACGGCACCACAAATAACACTATAACTTTCTCAACCTTAGCACATGTCTACACCATCATCACTTATTATATACCAGATTTTATTACTACCACAAGCCATAAAACAAACATGAAGACCATCAACAATCCTGTTATATATCCTACTGTCGAGACTATTAACACCACTACTACCTGTTGCCACCACTACCACCACCAATAACATCAGAACTACCACCACACCACCATCACATGTACCACTATTACTATCACTACCAGAACTACCACAATCGTCACCGCCGCCACCACAAATACCACCACCATCACCACCACGACCATCAGTACAGTACCAAAGCATCTACCACCATCACCACCTCCACCACCACAATCTGTACAGCTATTACCACTGCCACCACCACTATAATTAATACCACCACAACTACCAACACCATCACACCATTCATTCCACCACCACCACCATTAATACCATCAAAACTACAGGAACCATCACCACCATCAATTCCACCACCACCACCACCACCATGAATACCACCACAACTACCAACACGTTCCTTGCATCCCTCTCAACACAATACACGGCATCTTCACCTATATTTAATTTCGTTCTTACACATACATAGCGGTACAGTCTCTCTCTCTCTCTCTCTCTTCCCCTGTTGTAGGGCACTGCGGTGTGTGTGTGTGTGTGTGTGTGTGTGTGTGTGTGTGTGTGTGTGTGTGTGTGTGTGTGTGTTCATATACTGTTAATAGATGCCATTGATAATTATGTAGAAAAATATGCATGCACTAGGCAATTCCTGTTTAACTCCTTCAATAGTATGATTACATTATTATCGTAATTTATTGTTCCTATAACGAAAAAAACAAAAAAGACTACAGTTTTAATCTTGCTGTCACCAGACGATGATATTCTGCTCAGACGGAACGCCTTTTGATGTGGGGGTTTGGATTTATCTCTGTTAATCCTCTTAAGGCAATTACGGCTTTCACAATTAAATACCTTCCTACTGTCAGACATTTAAATTAATCCTAATGAAGTTCCACTGCAGTGAACGGGTTAAATGGCCTGCAGGTGACTCTGACTCTTTAACAAGCTGGGTGTCAAGAATAATTAAAATACACTCAGCCCTACTTTTGCTTGCATTAGCAGTTTACGCAAATGACAATATCGGAAAATCGTGAATAAATTATATTGGATATCTTTAGCTTTTTCAGATAATAGTGATATTTTTTTCGAAATTTTTACCAGGTATGCTGTACATCTGGTGAACATACATTTATTTTTTTTTTACAAATATAATAGCCTTCTGTATTGAATCCCTTCATTCCGATGACGTATTCTGTATCTATTCATGCTATAGAAGGTTTGATGCAACATTCACAAATACAAATCCCTGCACTACCCGAGGCCTGTCCTACGCTGAAACATATCGTCCTGATGTAGCAAGAATCAAATATACGAGCACTGTACGTCATGGGGTTCAAGGGGTTAATTAGACATGCAGCTGCCTCTATGGTTTATAAACCGTAGCCACACACAGAAAAAAAAAAAAAATCGCCCACAGAAAGCATCCCGAAATAATCCCTTTTGTGTAAATGATCACACTGGAAAAAAAAAAAAAAAAAAAGGGACACGGAGGACATCACACATTAATCAAATTATTCACGTGGCAGGACAACACGAATGAGTCATATGGGAAAACAAGGGAGTCACGTGGAAGAACCGAGTCACATGGTAGCCCAACACAAATGAGTCGAGCTTCTGAACAAATAACGCACGTGGAAGAACAACACAAATATGTCACGTGGTAGGACAACACAAATGAGTCAAGCTTCTGAACAAATAACGCACGTGGTAGAACAACACGAATATGTCACGTGGTAGGACAACACAAAGAAGTCAAGTTTCAAAACAAATGAATCAGGTGGTAGAGCAACACAAATAGGTCACGTGGCAGGACAACACAAATTAATCACGTGGTAGGACAACACAAATAGGTCACGTGGCAGGACAACACAAATTAATCACGTGGTAGGACAACACAAATAAGACAAGTGAGAGGAGAACACAAATGAGTCACTTGGAAGGACAACAGCAATGAGTCACGTGGTAGGACAGCACAATGAGTCACGTGGTTTTCCCACACAACTAAGTCGCGTGGTAGGACAACACAAATAGTCACGTGGTAGGACACAAATGAGTTACACAAGTGGACAACACAAGTCACGTGGCAGGGCAACACAAGTGAGTCACGTGGCAGGACAATACAAATGAGTCATGTGGCAGGGCAATACAAACGGTAGGACAACACAAGTGGGTCACGTGGTAGGACAACATAAGTGAGTCACGTGGGAGGATAACACACGAGTCACGTGGTAGGACAACACAAGTAAGTCACATATGGGACAACACAATTCAGTTACGTGACAGGACAACACAAATGAGTCGCGCTGGAGGACAACACAAATAAGTCACGTTGGAGAACAAATGAGTGAGATGGCAGATCAAATGAGTCAACTAAGTCATGCAGCAGGACAACAAATGAGTCACGTGGTAAGACAACACAAATGAGTCACCTAGGACGACAAATTAGTTATGTGATAGGCCAACACATGACCCAGGTGGCAATAGCAGCAGCAATACAATGGAAAAACAATGTGCTGAATATACTGTACCGTACGAACTTCTGCATCTCTACTGCCTACTTTTAAGTAAGTACTGGTATTAACTGAGATGTCTGTACAACTGTGAAAACAACGGCTTAAGCAAAGAAAACTCCTACACGCAACTTAAGTTCATCTAATAATCGTGATATATTTAAAGAACTGCTTTTCAAAGCGTGTGACCATCATATAAAATGCAGAGGAATAAACCTAACAGAGACTGGTGTATGACAGCCATGGTGGGGAAAACAAAGAAGCCAAGCGCTCATCATGCCAGTACTAATTCACCCTGTCATCTAACACCCAACACACCATCAATAAACACCAAACACGGAACTGATTATGGTATTCTGAAAGACCGATGCAAATTCTACGTGCAGTTAAATCCACATTTACTCTAACAACACACGAAACCCAATACTGACCTGAAAAATGGGTAACAACAACAGACGTCAATTTACTGTCATTCATCTCCACTCAGACTAAACATAAAAATCCTCTATCATCACTTCTTGTTATTCCATGAACTCTTTATCTCACGTTACCTGGTATTCTGACAGCCATATTCACACAGATGTTCCTGATAACCTCGATAAAGAAAACACAACACGCATTAACTACACACCTAGCTGCGAGGGAAGGTTACTTCCGCAAATTCAAAAAAGCTTTTCCACCCTCTAGTTTCCACTTTCATCTTGCGTTAACATCCTAAATAATCACTTCCAGAAGTTCCTCTAACTCTTATCTCGCATTACCTTATATTCTGACTGCCATAGTTCCACCGATGATGGACGATTATCGCGATAGAAGAAAGCACAACACATCAACCACACCGCCGCGGAGAAAACAGAGATGCTCAATGCTGCCTAGAGGAGAGGAGGATCAGAAAGGAGGGGCAGGGGGAATGAGGGGCTAGGGGGTATGAGGGGATAGGGGGAAGGGGGGGTATTGTTTTGCCCCGCCCACCTCTCTCTTCTCATTGGCTATTACCTTGTTTACATCCGTCCGGCTTTTAATATTGTTTCTGAAACCTTTTAAATCCTACGCTACTAGAATTCAATCAAATGCCAGAACCCATTCAGACTTTTAAAATATTATAAGCAGACAGTACTCAAGATATATTAGCAAATAAATATAAGCAGATAAGGAGAAATTTGTGTTTTACAAGAAGATAGTCCATAATTTGAGAAGATATCACTCCTCTTCCTCCCTCCCTCCCCCTTCCCATGTCTTTTTCGATGCCTCTCCCCGTCCTGCTCTCTCTCTCTCTCAGTAAACCAGCAAGCATTCTCGCGAACTGCAACGTGCAAAACATTACGTAGCCTACACCTACCGCATACAGACTTCAATACATCAACACGCACTCCAAGCACATACATAAAATACACACCGCACACATAAATAACAACACCGCGCGCACATATACATACACGCTCACACACATGCAAATACACGTTCACACACATACAAATACTCAGCATAAACACAATACGCACATGGCCTATCAATACATGCACACGTGGAGCATATACGCAAATACCTCTCTCTCTCTCTCTCTCTCTGACACGTACCGGAAAGAGGCTGGGTGTTTTGTTGTGTGCCTTAATAATATTACTGAGCCAGTGAAGGATGGTCCAGTCGCTCGCTCACTTCTCTCTCTACCTCTTTTGTTTTCTTACTTTCTCTATTTTCTGAGGCCCTTTTTTTTTACTGTCTTTTCTTTTTCATCCGCTTATTTTTCAAATCAGCCATTTTTTCCCCATCTACTCCTGCTCTGTTCCTCTTTCCTGTCTCTTCCTTATATAATTCCGTTTTCTCCACTCTTCTCATTTTCCAAACGTTACTTTATTATATATTTATTTTTTTCAGCTGCAGATAAACCCGGGTCAGAGTGGGGTATAACCTATGTCTGTTTATCGTCTAACTTCATGTATTCCATTTACAGCATTTAGAGCTTCATATAGTACTAGCAGCAGCAGCAGCAGCAGCAGTAGTAGTAGTAGTAGTAGTAGTAGTAGTAGTAATAGTAGCAGCAGCAGCAGCAGCAGCAGCAGTAGTAGTAGTAGTAGTAGTAGTAGTAGCAGTAGCAGCATTTATTTTTTCTACCGTTTATAACCTTCCGTCATTTATGCCATTAGAACCCTTTATAGCTTTATTATTTAATTCCTCTACCGCACCATGATTTTATTCACCTGCAGGTAAAAATAATTACAGGTGTTAATCCATTTTGGTGTGCCGGTGATTCTTGGTCTAGATATCACTTATTCGTTTTTTTTTTAAATATAATTCATTGTTTTGTCAAGTACTGTTTGTTGAGTTTGTTATAGTCATTTCTCTCTCTCTCTCTCTCTCTCTCTCTCTCTCTCTCTCTCTCTCTCTCTCTCTCTCTCTCTCTCTCTCTCCTCATTTCCTTGCTTCGTTCCCTCTTTTCCCTCCCCCTCCGCATCGTTGCTTTTTTACTTTCGTTCCTGCACTTATCTCATTGCTTACTTTCTACTTTCTCTTTTCTTTTCTTTTCTTTCCTCCTTTCTCCCTTCTTAATATTCTCTCCATTTCGTTCTTTTTCTTCTTTCTCCCTCCTTATCCTTCTCTCCACTTCCTTCCTTCCTTTCTTTCTCTTTCCTTCCTTCCTTCCTTTCTCTTTTCCTCCATTCCTTCCTTCCTTCCTTCCTTTTCTCTTTTCCTTCATTCCTTCCTTCCTATCTTGATCCCTTCCTTTTTGCCTCCATTCTCCCGTCTCCCTTCCCAACTCTCAACCCTATCCTTCTTTTACTTCCCTGCTTCTTCCTTCCTTCCTTCATTCTTAAATTCACTCCTTTTCATTAGGTCTTTATTAACGTGTATTTATTCATTCATTCATTGTCCTTACTATCAGTCTTGTAAATGTGGGGTCAGACGCCATGCAGCTTCCTTCTTGCTTTTCTTCCTTCATTCCTCTACTGGCGCTACAATTTCATCTTCCTTCCTTCATTCTTTCCTCCCTTCTTCCCTTCCTTCCCGTGTGATTTCCTATGAACTTTCCTACTTCCCATATTATCACCCTATCTTCAGAATTTCCTTTCCCTCCTTTTCTTTATCCATCCCTGCCCTTCTTCCTTCTCTCCCTTCCTCCCTACCCTTACTACTTTCCTGTCTTGCCTCCCTCTCCCCCTCTTCCACATCATCTTCAGAATTTCCCCTTCCTTCCATCCTCCCTTCCCTTTTTTCTTCCATCTTCCATCCCTGCCTTCCTCCCTTCCCCCTCATATCGTCTCCCAAACAAAGAGTTCTATTTCCTTCTTTCCAGTTTTCTTTCCCCCACCCCTACAACTTCCTTCCTCCCTCCCCTCCTCCCTCCTTCCTTACCGTTAAATCTTCACTTCCCTCCGTCCCTCTTCCCTAGAGATTTCTTCCCTTACTTGAGATTTTCCCTCTCTCTTTCCTTCTTTCATCCCTGCCTTTTCTTCTTTCCTTTCCTCCTTCCCTCCCTCCTCTGTACTTCTTTCCTTCCTTCCCTCTCACATTTCTTTACCTCTCTCAGTTCGTTTCCCCTCCCTATCTACGTAATTTCAGATTTTCCCCTCCCTCACTTCATTCATTCCTTATTCCTTCCCTCCTTCCTTCCTTCCTTCCTCCCTCTCCCTCCTAAATTTTTTACTTCTCTCTCTCTCTCTCTCTCTCTCTCTCTCTCTCTCTCTCTCTCTCTCTCTCTCTCTCTCTCTCTCCTGTCCTTCTCTCTCTCCCTCCTTTCTCCCGCATTTTCTCCCAAACTCCTGATTTCTTCTCCCATCCTTCCTTCCTTCTTTTCTTCCTCCCTCCCTCTTACTTCCTTATTTCTCTCCCTCCCTATTACCTCCTTATTTCCTCCCACCCTCCCTCCCACCTCCCTATCTCTTCTCTCTAACTTGAGATTCCCCCTTCCTTCCATCCTTGTCTTTCCCTTCTTTCTTCCTTCCTTCCTTCTTCCTTCCCTCCTTCCTTCCGTCTATTCGTCCTAATTCTTCCTCCCTCCCCAACTTTTACTTCTTACCTCCCTCCCTCCCTCCCACTTACGTATCTTCTCCTCTTCCTTTTCTATGCCTCTCTCCCTTACTCTTACTTCTTTCTCTCCTAGCCTCCCTCTCTCCCTACCATATTTTCTCCCTAACTTCAGACTTTCCCTTCCCTTCTCTCCCTGTCCATAACTCTCACCCACCCTCTCCTCTCCCTTTCCCCACAAATCCTACTTACCCTCCACCCTACCTTCATAAGTCTCTCTCTCTCTCTCTCTCCAGCGATTTTTTTAAGCTGAGAGAGAGAGAGAGAGAGAGTGAGAGAGAGATTAACGTAAGGAAGTCACTGACCATTACTCTCAATACAAGGTCACTAAACAGGTTACTTAGATCATTCGTCACTATAATAATCAGTTCGTCACCAGTTCATATTCGTCACCCAGCCACATCGCTACTGCCGTTATTAATCGTATTCTAAGTGGCACAGGGAGATTCGTTACACCTTATCATTTTCTCGCAAGCTGTTTCTCATGCTTTAATATCTAGGGAGTGTGCTTCAATAAGATATTTCAAGAGGATGCTGAGGTGTCAAGCACAGAATAAATGACTAAGGATGAAGTGTAAGGAAAGACGCCCACGCCAATTAGCATATGACCGACAGTTTAAAATTTGTCTAGTGCTGTATTACGTTTTACCACCATGAGTGAAATCGATTACAAGCTTCCGTATTTTTTTTTTTTTTTTATACAACACACTCTGAAAATGGACTGTCCAGCTTAAATCTGTATGTTTTTAGTCTGAAAGCTCCCACCGCTTGTCAGTTGGGCAATTGTCATCCTCGGCATTCTGTTTCCATTTTCATATTTTTTCTAATCCTTTACTGTCCTATCAGTAACGCTGATACCCGAAGCTAGGCTACTCAGTACAGCTGTTTCAGGTATGCTGACCAGTCGCTCTTCCCTGTGCGGCAATATGTAAACTTTCCCCTGGACTGAGGCCCTTATAACCGTACACGGTTGGAGCAGCTTCACCCTCTACAGCACCAGACATCTGCTTGTTGGTTATTTGGTTACCACCCAACGTACTATACAAAACGATATCTTGGGTTACAGGAAAACAACTCAGTGCGGTCACCTGAAAGTAGCACCATAATGAGAGTGGATGGTGGGTGCCAACACATACCACAACAAATCTCATTCTCAAAGATGAAAATTCGCAACTGATTCTGTATCTCAAAATTCACACTGCAAGAAAAGTTCGAAGTTGTGCATGACTGCATGGGAAAATAAAAGACGTTTCTTTTTTGAAGTGCGTGCTATACACCTGGTCATTAACGATGAAGGTGCTGACTAAGATGTGGGATTGATAACATTTGTGCCAGGTACACCATACATGATCGCATCACTGGGATTAACCCTTTCAAGCCAAAGACGTATTTTTTTCTGTAATTCTTGGTACTGTCAGACTGTTTTATCCAATTAAGGAAGGACCTCTAAGTGAAGGTGTTGAAGACTATGGATTGTACTCAAAGTGGCTTTAGAGATTTCGTAACTTATTATCTTTAGCGATTTGCTTTCCTTACTACATCCCAATACACTCGTGTGTTACTGATACAAATTACGGCATAATTACAATGCCATAGTTAACGTGCAATATGAAGGCGTATAATGCAAAACAAATCACACAAGAAGTGCTACGAATCCGTCTGTGCCGCCTAGAAAATGGCCCTGTAAAGAACCCACCTACTTAGAAAAGCCACTCCTAAGCTGAAAAAGAAATCGGTTGAAGATATCAAAAATAGGATACAGAACCACGTTGTCGGAGTGAAAGAAATACAAAACTCTTACACACACCTGCAATGATAGTTTGCCTCTTATTACCTGTGCCTCCACTTAGTCATCAGTTACCATTGCACTACCACCACACGTTCATCATGTCAGTCCGAATACTTTTTTTTTTCCCTGCCAACCTTCAGACGATATTACTAAGCATAGGAGAGGCTTTTCGATCAGGAGAGGTCATATACAAGCCTTCATTAACCCTTCCAGTATGAGAAATCTAGTCCAAGTTCAATAAATCGTCAGAAGGTAGCAAGAATAAACTAAAATAAAATGTCATGGTCGTGAAGGAGTGAATCTAGCCTTTTTTATATACACAGTATTCCAGGCCTAATTATTATCCAGTTTCACGTCTTCATCGTCCCCACAGCACCGATTACAACACCTGTCCTCATAAACCATCCCTCCCCCCGGATCCCTCACACCCTTAGACCTACCACATCACCCGTCTCACACCTCATCCCTTTCACACCTGGCAATCCATCTCTCATCCCTCACCCTCCCGCACACCTGACAATCCAACTCCCTCATCCCTCACCTCTCCCTCACATCTCCCTCACCCTCACACCAAAACACCTTCCCTCACTCCCTCACATTCAGTAATCACTTTAACTTCACATCTCGTCCTCACTAGCACAAAGTTTCGTACACTTGTTTGCTCGTTACTGAAGAGGGGCAAAAGGATGAGGAATAGGTGATGATGAGGAAGACTGGAGAGGAAGAGAGTTGAGCTGAGAGATGATGAAGGTGGAGGGATGACACAAAATCAGTGTGAGGAAAAAAGGAAAGAAGGATAAAAAAAAAAAATTATAAAGGAATGAAAGGAAGAAGGGAAAGAATTAGGACTACAAGATGATTAGGAGGAAAAATAAGTGAAGAATAATTTGGCTGAAAGAAAAATAAAGAGAAGGACGATAATGAGAAATAAAGATATATGTTAAGAGGATAATGAGAAGGAACACTGTAAGATGGGTAGTATAGGAGTGAAGGAACAGTATACTGAAAGGCAGGGAGTAAACGATGAGGGGGAGGAAGACAGAGAAAGACAGATTAAGGAGGATGACAAAAAATGATGGTGAGGAAAAATGGACAGTAAGATTTAAGAAAATGACGGACAGAGGAGAAGGGAAAGGACGGAGTGAGAGGAGAAATAACTTGGAAGAGGAGAAACGAGGAGGAAGAGGAGAATCAGAAATATAATAAAATATGATGATGATGATGTTGATGATGATGATGATGATGATGATGATGATGAAGCGAAAAAACTGAGAAAAAGATGGCAGCTGATGAAGGAATGGAAGAGAAAAAGGAGAGAGGAATGGAAGAGCAAAGAAGAAAGCAAGAACACCCCCTTCCCCCTCTCCCCATCCCCCCACCCAGAAATACCCAAGTCACGATCACCACTTATATTTTTATCTTCATCTTCCTTAGTTCCGTCAGGGTGTAGTTTAGGGGATGACTAGTAGTTGTGGTAGCTGGGGTGGTGGTGGTGGTGTTTAAGAGGTGGTGGTGGTGGTGGTGATGATGGGAGTGTGTGTGTGTGTGTGTGTGTGTGTGTGTGTGTGTGTGTGTGTGTGTGTGTGTGTGTGTGTGTGTGTGTGTGTGTGTGTGTGTGTGTGTGTGTGTGTGTGTGTGTGTGTGTGTGTGTGTGTGTGTGTGTGTGTGTGTGTGTGTGTGTGTGTGTTTGCGGCAGTGTTTTTTATGACATGTCGGTGGGTCTTGTGGAAGTTCCCAGCCCCATCCTGGAGTCGGTCACACGTTCTTCCAGTCAGGAGTCCAACATCCGACCACTTGGCTGTGTTATTTATGAAGACTATGGGAAGATAAGAGTGTGTGGTCGGATGGCTGGCAGTTGTGGTTCAGAGGGTTAGTTGAGAGAGGTAAGAGAACTGTGGTGAATGTGGTAGAGAATGTTCTAATGTGTGGTGACAGTGTGGTTGTAGTAGAGAATGCTGTGGTAGGTGTGGTGATAGTGATAAGCTATGGTGAAGAGGAGAGTCGTGGTAGGAGAGGAGTGGGTGGGGCGGTATTGTGGTTGGGAGGCGGTGAGTGTGGTTGGCGTGGTGGTAGTTGTGGCTATGGTGGGTGTGGCTGGAATGATGGTAGAATGGTAGCGTGTGGTAGTGTGGTAGGCTTAAAGAATGTGTGACTGTGGTGAAGTTGGAGTGGTGGTTGTTGTGGTAGGACCTGAGTGTGAATATAGTGAAGCAGTCAGTATTGGTTGTAGTTGCTGGAGTGGTAGTAACTGTGGCAGGACTGATGTTAGTGTGGTTGCGGTGCGGTGCTTAAAAAGTAGTAACTGTGGTAGGACTGTTGTGAGTGTGTTGTAGTTGGGTGACTGAGAGTGGTGGCAGTGGTGGTAGGGGTGGCTGAAGTGATGTGTGTAGGTATGGGAGCGGTTCAGGTGGTAAGAGTTATGGTCCTATTATGAGGCCTTGGAGATTCCTAACACCTCTTTCTTAGCGATTTGTACTGCACACAACGCATCAAAAACCTCTTGTATAATGAAGTAGTGCTAGGAATGGTAGTAGCCTAATGGTGGCAGTAGGAAAGGAATGACAGATATGACGAAGGTAAGAGAGAAAAAACAAAGTGTAAAAAGTACGATAGATTTCAATAATAATGGACGAAAATTGTTTGTATTAAAAATTGTGATGCTCGAGTAACGATGATGGCAATGATTGTGGAGCAAGTGACTGTGAGTGATGGTGATATTGACGGTGATGCTGCAATGGTGAGAGTACAGAAGTTGTGTGAGTGAGATAGTGTTAGATAATAGTGATGTTTGTGTAATGATAATGAAAACGGTGACAAAGCAGGTGGATAGTGAGTGATGGTTATAACAGTAGAATTTTTTGTATCTTATTCGATAGGGAAAGCGTAGGTTATAATAATAATACTAACATTTCCTATTTACAGTAACATAGAGAGAGAGAGAGAGAGAGAGAGAGAGAGAGAGAGAGAGAGAGAGAGAGAGAGAGAGAGAGGTAGTGATGGGAGTGAGTTGTGTGAGAGAGGAGGGATGAGAACACTGAACTCCTGGGAACGTTATGACTCAACCACAACAAGACTACCTACACAACACCACAACTACCACAGTACACCACATCTACCACACTGTATCACAACTACCACACACCACATCTAGCACAGTACCACAACTACCACACAGTACCACAACTACCACACAACACCACATCTACCACCACATCCATCACAGAATACCACAACTACCACAATACACCACCACAGTATACCACAACTACCACAATGTCCATTTCCAACTCAGTATACCACAACTATGCACTATATCACAGCAATCAAGGTACATCATATCCTCCACAACTACCACAGCTACACACTACATCACACCTACCATAGTACAATACACAACACCAACCATTGCAAACCATATCTACCTCAGTTCACAATAAGCACCATACCTAACACATTATACCTCCTTACACACACACACACACACACATATCATCATCATCAGATACTAATACCGTAAATACCTCTGGCAACAGCGATAACTCTTACCACCATTGCAATAAAACGATCTCATTATAAAGCAGATGTGCATTATCTCCCTGTGCATTCACAGAAAACCTGGAAGCTGCACAGTCAATGCTGAGATATGCAAGCCGATTTGAAAGACTTACAAAATGATACCGTACCTGTGTGTCATAAAGGATGTCCGTGACCGCCTTGGCATGATGCGATAACTATCAGGATTACAGAAATACTCTTGTTGAGAAAGGGTGATACCCCGAACACAATCACTGAGTCTTTAGCAGCGGCAGCGGCAGCGGCGGTGGCGGCGGCGGCAGCGGCAGCAGCAATAGTAGTAGTAGTAGTAGTAGTAGTAGTAGTAGTAGCTGCAGCAGCAGCAGCAGCAGTAGTACTAGTAGTAGTACTAGTTATCGGATGGGAGCCCATTCTAGAACACGTATTAAGACATCAAAGAAATTTCTGCACCTCCCTTCCCATTTTGTATCCTTTATAAGTTTCGGATGGGGCTGACCCCCAAAGAAATAATGATGGAAAGCTTTACATAATGCAAGAAATTATGAAGGAAGCAGGTGAAATAACTTGAGATGTTTCTTTGAAATCCATGAGCTTTTTCACCTGCATCTAATCGTTTTTATTTCTGGGAGGAGGCTGACCCCCCAAATAATCTATGGGGGAGTCACGAACCTAAATACCGTATGACGGATGTACAAAGTGTCCATTGTACAAACATGTACTAAGATATCAAAGCCATATCTATCTTTCTTTCACTGTTTGAGAATTTTTCATTTGATGAGGGGGCTGGCCCCTCTAAATATCAAGGTTGGAAAATTGTATATAATGGAAGACCTTCAGAGTAACAAGACGAACTCACCTGGGAAGTTTCATTCAAATCCATCCAATAGCCTAGGAGGAGTTAAGGCACAGGCACACAGACAGACATAAAGGCATAATGTTGCGCAACAGTATAGGACGAGTTGCCGAAAATTATACCGTCACGTTTCGCAGAACTGATTATCGTCCACACCACAATTATTTCTAAATCCGCCTCTTCCGCACCCACTGCCACAACAACCACCAATAAATCTATGACGCTCACAATATTTGTTATCAAAACTACCTTCACCATACTTACTGGTATTCTATAACCACTGAAGTTATCACCTTATCTATCACCAAGATAACTGTCTATTTATCCGTCTATCGATTTACGCATCTATCTATCTGTCTCTCTGCTAATGTCTGAATCCACGTCCTATAAGGGAACAGTCTATAATCAACATGACTAACATTACTTTGCATCATAAGTATCCCAGATGTCACAGCCTGCTAACATCGCCACCATCATACACTACTATTAGTAAAGCACCATAATCGCAACCACCACCATAACCACCATACCCATTATCTCAACTATCACAGCATCTCCACCACCAACACAACTTCCACCACAGCATGGCCTTGAAATGGAGAGAGAGAGAGAGAGAGACGCCATATCGCCACAACCACCTGTTAGTTTCACCCGTGTGCCTCTCCGCCTGGCTTACTTCTCTCTCTCTCTCTCTCTCTCTCTCTCTCTCTCTCTCTCTCTCTCTCTCTCTCTCTCTCTCTCTCTCAGAATGACAAATGATCTCCCCAATTCCTTCCTAGGCCTTCCTCATTTTATATTAAGTTCCCTTCTATTTCCTGCCCCATCATTCCGCTTTCCATCCATCATCCAGTCCTTTATTGTCATTATTAGAATTCTATGGGACTTTTGCTTTATTTTTTTATCAAGTTCCCATTCAAGCAGTCATTCTTTATCATCTTTTTTTTCTTACAAAGTTCTCTCTTATTACTTCATTTCTTCATTCTCTTCTTTCACACATCATTCTCATATAGTTTTCCCTCATTCCTTTATTTCCTTCAACCTTATTACTTTTTACCTTATCCTTTATTGAGTCCTCCCTCACTCTGCTGTTTAATATTCCCTTTTCTTCCCCTCATTTTTATCGAACTTATTCCTCCCACTTCCCTTCTTCCATCGCCATTTATCGGGTTCTCCCTCACGTTTTCTCCTTCCTCCTACTTTTTTCCCATTCACCTCCCTCCGACACATCCACGAACCTCGCACCTCATTTCTGCTCCTCATTTCCCCCACCTCCATACCCCATACCAAGTCCAGAATATTCTGACATCATTTCCTCTCTTCATATCCTCCTCTACCATTTCAAATCACAACCTTCCCTCATGACACCTTCATTTCCTCTACTCACTTTGTCCCTCTCTTTCCTCATTCCTCACTCTCACTCCTTCACTCCTCGTCCTCAGTCCTACATTTCCACGGACGTTCCTCCTCTCCTAGCACATCTAATGATACCGGTACCTACTGTTCATTTCCTTTCCTCATTTCTCTCATCCAAACTCGATAACACCTCCCATGATATTCAGCTCCTCACTTCAACTGCTCATTAACACCTGACATGCCTGTCTCTCATCTCTCTCTCTCTCTCTCTCTCTCTCTCTCTCTCTCTCTCTCTCTCTCTCTCTCTCTCTCTCCTACCAGAACACAGTTACCTAGGTTTCTCTCCTCACTTCCCCTCAGTCTCATCAATTCCCTGCTCATTTCCCCGATCCCTATCCCATAACACCTGCCATGATACTCTCACGTCATTTCCACTGCTCATTACCACCTGACTCGCCTCCCCCTCATCTCTCTCCCTCTCCCCAAATCTCTTAAGCCTGAATTTATGCTTGCAATGTCTGTACGTGATGTCCTGAATTGGCAGAGAGAGAGAAAGAGAGAGAGAGAGAGAGAGAGAGAGAGAGAGAGAACTTCAACATGGGAACTTTTCTATCATACAATCATCAATGCTAATATTACAGGACTTCCTGTCTTTCTAACACAGTATTTACCTTTTAAAATATCCACAAGAGCATCCTGTAGAACATTTATATCCGGTAACTAAATTATTACGGCAAATATTCCGGTTCTTATACACTTCTCTATGTAAAATTAGACATGTTTTTGCATTACCCTTTTGACAAACAAGCAAGCAAAGTCTCTCTCTCTCTCTCTCTCTCTCACATACACACACACACACACACACACACACACACACACACACACACACAGGTAATATAAACACGACTAATGGAAGCTCACTACTCGATAAAAGTGAAGGAGGATTACATGCCCCAGTAATTTAGCCACGTTCACCACCACAAAAATTGCAATGGTGGTTTATTTAAGCTGGAAAAAATGGAAAAAATTATGTTCAGCTGATATTTTAGGAAGGAAGAAGGACTGAAAGGCAAAAAATAAATAAAAGTCAATATTAAATATTTTAGGAAAGAGAAGAAACTGGATATGAAAGGTTATATGGGAAAGAAGGAGAGAAATATAAAAGATTAAGGGAGGAGAATAGGAGTTGAAGGTAAGGTGCAGAATGGATGTGGAGAAATGGTAGGATAGAGGAATGGAAAGGAAATAGCATAAAACACACACACACACACACACACACACACACACACACACACACACACACACACACACACACACACACACACAGGCGGGGGCGAAGGAGCAAAATTAAGAAAACAAGCATAAACAGAAAACAAAATGTAAATCACTGCTCAATAAATAATAAAAAACCGAGAAACACCGAGTGAGTGGAAGGATCTGAAGTGTGGATTAAAAAGAAAAGCCGAGCGGATGAGAGAGGTGGAGTGAAGGTGGAGGAGCGAAGGAGGTGGTGAGGTGAGGTGAGGTGAGGTGGAGTGAGATGATGCAAGGGCTGAGTCATACTAGGAGTGGGGGTGGCTTGCACACTTAAGACTCACCTACACACACACACTACGCTGTCATGGACTCACCCGCACACACTACACTTGGATTCACCTGCACACACCACACTTGGACTCACCTGCACACACCACACTTAAATTCATCGACACTCAGAACACTTGGATTCACCTGCCATCACTATACTTAGATTCGCCTACACTGACAACATTTAGATTCATCTACAGATACTACACTGGGACTCATCTGTGCGCGCTACATTTGGATTCATCTACACACACTACATTTGGATTCACTTACACTTGAATTCACTTACAATATACTTGGATTTACCCACACACACTACAACTGGACTCACTTACGCCCACTACACTTGAACACACGCACACTACACTCGGACTCACTTATGCACACTACACTTGGACTCACTCACACACACTACACTTGCACTCACTTACCTTACACACACTACACTTGGACCCACCTACACTCATTACACCTAGAATCACCTACACCCCTTTCACCTGGACTCACCAACACTCACTTCACTTGGATTCGCCTACATTACACTCACCTTTCAGATTCACCGATACACATTACACCTAAATCTTTACCTACACTATTACATCATCATCGCTAGTCTACATATTCTACTTCTGCCTTCTTCAGCCCCTGAATGCTTACACTGCATACACCTACACTAGGCAGTCTACACCCACAAAAACTACACCCACTTCTCTTGCCCTTACCACATACCACCCTACCACATCCTGCAAAATACCACTCTACCATCTACTGCAACCACGTCTCCCACCTACATCCACCTCACAACATTCCCCCCCCCCCTCAACTTACAAAAGAACTTAATCATCCATCCACTACACCGACTAGGTACACCTTCGACCCCTACACTCACCACATACTGCACCAATTACACCTACCACTTAACTACCACCCAACAGCAACATCCAGCTGATCTTCAAGACACATACAGCTACTACATTTGTCATCTACACCTACTGAATGTTCACCAACTTCTGAATCTACACCCACCTACACCCCACACTCCATCCAGCCAGCTCCAACAAGAGTGAGCGTACACCCCTCCTCTTGAACCCGCCAATGACCTTCAAGTCTGAACTCCGTGACACTACACCCGCGAGAACAACCAGCAATACCGGTACACTACACCCACTCGTACACTTACACTAGCACACTTACACACTTACGTCACCACAGCTCGGACACTACTACTACTAATACATCCACTTACACTAATGCTGCTACTTCCACCATTATACTCACCAATGTATTTACACTCACGCCCACCAATATACGTACACCACTACACGTAACACCCACATCAATACACCCGTTCACATCACTACTCAATCATGGCACAACACTCAGTCAGATGTTTACACTGATATTCACTTACACACCTACTCCTGTACACCTTTCACCGCTTATCGTCTACATCCATTCACAGATCAGACACCCACTTAAACCCACACATACAGCTAACTTTCTCCCACCTACACCAGCACAAATCGATCTAGGCCCAAACCCATTCAACACACACTTACACGTATCCTCCCTCCACCATCGTCTGCATCCTTTCATCTAACATACACCCATTCGATCTTATTACACCTTTATCATCTATCCAGTACCCACCTACACCTAACACAATCCATCTACATTCATTTAACACGCTCCTACACCCATCCTTCACCCATCATCGTCTGCATCCTTAATATATCAATCATTTAAACACACAACACATTGTTCTATCATACAGTGACCAACACCCGCCCTACCCTCCTTCACCCAACGATACAAATGCCACATCCACACACACCAAATATTGTTCTGTTCTTTTCTACTTATTCTCACCTCCCTTACACTCACCCACATTTACCTACACCTTTTCTTACCCAACTACACTTGCTTCATTCCCACGTAAACCAACAGAGCATATTTCTACACTAGTCTTACCCTTACAACACCTCTTTCCCTTGATGTACTGTACAGACCTCCCACACTCGTCCACACCTCTTCTCTCCCACCTACATTTACCTTAGCCCATTTACACCATTTCTAAGCCCATCGACACAACCGACACCCACACACATCTACCCTACTCTCACTTTTAATATTCATCTACAAGGCTCCCACATCTACCTACATATTCAAAAATCGCTTGGATAAGTATCTCGCTTAATCCCCACTGAAACACCTTCATGACTGAATAATAATGTACGCTGTTTTTCTCTACTTCAGATCGTGATGAAACTATAACAGGAAAATACTATGTAATTAATGATAATTGTATCTTATTGACACTTGTTGTGTATAGATATAGGAGGACAGAATATAGTTCATCACTTTTCAGTCCTTCCTATGAAAATTCCATGTCAGCCTTTCCATGCTGCATGGCGGTCCTTCTCACTTTTTCATGCTACCTTCGACTGGAAGGTTTGGTGGGTGGGGGGACGTCTTCTTGCTTTACAATCCATACCTTCAACTTGTAGAATTAGATATCATAGCGACAGTCTTCTCTGTAACAATAAAGGACCATAGCTCTGTTGCCGTGTGCTTTCCTTTGTACTCCTTTGTACACCACTATTTCCACCAATCTAAACCTACTTTGTATTTACTAACGCTTAGACAGCCTACACCCACACCAGTCCTACATTCTCTACTCCTGTCTTCACTCATATAAACTTCTATTGACACTTACCTGCACCTCCTCTCATCCATCTACACCTTTTACCCACCTCCACCTGACATGCCTGCCTCTACACCTGCCTGTACCAACACTTGTTCTAAATTAACTGATTCTACATCTATCTACATCTCTTCACACTCATCAACACCTTTTCCCACACCCACCACACCTCCTCCTAACATATCTACGCGTCCTCCCACACCAATGTGCATTTATTCGTACACATCTAACCACGTCTTTCCATTTATCCACACCCATTCGTACACCTATCAGCACTCCTTCTAAACCGTTAACTTCCATTGTCACACACCTGCGCTTCCTCTAATACTCACATACGAGTACACCTTCCCCATGCCGACTAACACACCTAGGCTGCCTGCTGCACCTGCCTGCACCGACACCCTGATTCTCCGTTACACCTGCCTACACCCACACCCAGGCTCTCCGTTACACCTGCCTACATCCACAAACAGACTTTCCGTTTCACCTGCCTACATCCACACCCAGACTCTCTCTACACCTGCCTACTCCCACACCCAGGTTCTCCGTTACACCTGCATACACCAACACCCAGGTTCCCCGTTACACCTGCCTACACCAACACCCAGACTCTCCGTTACACCTGCCTACACCCAGCACTCCAGGTGGCTATCCCACGAGGCGCCATGGTCCGTCACACATCACAACTGTTGGGCCCTGACTTGGGGTTTTAAGGGGGGTGCGGGGGTGAGAGGAGAGGGGGAGGGAGTAGGATGGAGGACGGGAAGAGGTAGGAAAGACAGGGGAGGGGGGGAGGAAGGAAAGGAAGGAGCTGAGGAAAGAAGGAGGAGAGAGAAGAGAGAAGAAGAGCATTGATAGGGAGGGGAAGGGAGAGAATGAGGAATAAAGGAAGGCAGACGGAAGGAAGGAAGGATCAGGAAAAAAAAAGAAGCGAGGGAGGGAAGGGTGAAGATATGAGGGAAAGACGGAGGTAAGGAGGGAGGGAGGAAGGAAGGTGAAAAGAAATGAAGAAAGGGTCAAGGGTAAAAAGGAAGGATGGAGAGGGGGGGAGAAGGCAAAAAGAAGGAAGGCAAGTACGATGAGAGTAAAACGAAGGGAGTGATGAGGGAAGGAAGAAAAAAGGGAACGATAGGGTGAAAAATGTAAGAAAGGGAGGAGGAGGACTGGAGAATGAGAGGAAGGGGAATAGTGACGGGAGGCAAATGAAACAGGGGTAAGGAAAGAAGTAATAAAGCATGGAGAAAATAAGTAAGTCAGAAGTAATGAACGTTGAACCCACAGTATGTGAGGAAGACAGTGGAAATGAAACTAAAGGATGAGAATATAGACGAAGATACATGAGGAAAATTGTAATGGAAAAAAAAACTGATTGGGATAAAAAGGGTGGAAGAGAAAAATAAAACCAAAATGAGCATAATGGAGCATCAAGTGGACAGGATGGGTCGTATCCTCTAGCTTAAAAGATATCGTAACACCTCTCTCTGGGCGATTTTTTTGTCCACTACATGTAAACCCCTCGTTACGGTAATTTTTTGTTATTAGTATATCTTTTGGCACATCCAGACGATTTTATTCATCTTAGGTGAATGTTTTTTTCCAGCCCATTTTCTTACCAGTTTTTCCAGCTCATTTTCTTACCAGATGCCTCACTTAAGCTTAAAAAATTTGTTGGGAGATGACAAAAACGCAGTGAAAACGACACTTGCTTGTTGGAAGAGGCTAATCCCGCCTTCCAAGTCCATCCATCTATCCATCTATCCAAGTCACTGATGTATACGCTATCGATATTCAGTTCATACACATATAGGTAAAGCATAGTGGGTGGAATAGGCAAAATAAATCGCTAAAGAAGATCTGTTACGCTCTCTCCCATATAAATGTGAATACAGTTATACAGAGGAGGGGAGAAGACCAAATTATATGAAAGGGAAGGTAAATGAAATGGAATGTGGGATGGAAGGGTGTGAGTAATCTAATTGGTGAAAATTACGAGAGAGAGAGAGAGAGAGAGAGAGAGAGAGAGAGAGAGAGAGAGAGAGAGAGAGAGAGAGAGAGAATACAAATTAAAAGGTAAAAGGTGACGTGACTGGTATGAGGGAAGAAAAGAGAGATGGAGAAAGAAGAGAGAAAAGATGAAAGAAGGAGAAAGGAGGGATGGAGGAGAGGAAGGAACAGGAAGAAAGACGACCGAGGATTGAGTGAAGGAAAAGGAAGAAGGGAGAAAGTGCAATGGAAGAATGTGAAAGGGAGATATGAGGAAGGAGGAGGGAGAAAGGAAGATAGAGAGAATGAAGTGAGAGAGAAAAGCACAGTAAGGGATGGAATGAGGATGAAGGAAGGAAGGGAGACTAAGGGATGGAGGAGGGAGGAAGGGAGAGAGGACAAGAGAGTAAGAGAGAAGGAGGAAGGAAGCCAGAACTGAGGAGGAGGAGGAGGAGGAGGAGGAGGAGGAAGAGGAGGAAGAGGAGGAGGTACCGTAAAAGGGCAGAGGGTGAAGGAAAAAGAAGAGAGAGATACAAAGATGAAGGAAAGGGAAGGGAGGCAGAGGGCTGGAGGAATGAGGAAGGAAGAGAGAGAGAGAAGGACAGCAGAGGGTGAAGGAGGGGCGGACAGAGAGCTGGAGTGATGAATGTGGGGAGATTTATTCGTAATAGGCCAGGGAGATGGGAGGGGAGGGAGAGCGGGAGGGGAGGAGAGCAGGAGGGAAGGGAAAGCAGGAGGATAGGAGGGAGGGGGAGAAGAAGGAAGACAAGAGAAGCGAGGGGAGGAGAGAGAGAGAGAGAGAGAGAGAGAGAGAGAGAGGAAAAGAGACAGGGCAAGTTAATTTGGGGCAGAGGGATAGGAGGAAGAACTGGGAAGAAGAAAATGGAGGAGGGAGGGAGAGAGAGAGAGAGGGAAACAGAAGGAAAAATGACTGAATAGGAGAAAAGTCATGGAGGAGGGAAAGGAAAGGAACATGACTTACTGCTTTTCTGTCCTTGTATTTAGCTGATAGAATAGTTCTGTTAATTATAGGCTGCCCTGTAACAAAAAGCCATTAAAGATAAACAATTCTGTCGCTGGTTGCTTTCCTTTCCTTTGTAACTGGAGGAAAAGGGAGGAGGGAGGGTGAGAGGAAGAGGGCGGGAGTCAAGGGGAGGATAAAAAGAGGAGAGTGTAGGGAGGAAGTTATGTAATGAGAGAGAGAGAGAGAGAGAGAGAGAGAAGGAAGGGCAGAAGGGGGAAACAATCAAAGTGTAAAGGAGACAGACAGACAGAGACAGAGAGGTGGAGGTAAAGTAATAATAGGTAGGGAGAGTGACAGTGAATGAAGGGGAGGAGAAATAGACAGCTAAATGAAGAAGGAAGACAAAAGAACTGAAACATGAAGAAGGTTGGAAGGGTGACACAGATGGTAAAGAAATAGGTAAGGAGAAGAGAAGAGAAGAGAAATGTGACATAAGTAGCTGGCAGAAGAGACACAGGGGGAAAAGGAAATAGGTAAGGAGAAGGAAGAGAAGACGAGAGTAACGAGAGACAGTTAGATTGTAGGGGGGTGGTTAAGATGGAGAAGGAGAGAGAAGGTGTGGATGAAGGAAAATAAGGGGAAAAGGAGAGGGGATGATACAGAATGAGGGAAAAAAGTGTAGATGAAAACAAGAATAATGATACGAGAAAGAAGATGGAAAAAGGAGAAGAGATGAGAAGATCACTGTCAATAAGCAAAAGGAGGAAGAGAGGAAGGAGGTACGAGTAATAAGGGAATGGAAGGAAGGAAGAAGAGAGGAAGGATGGAGAGGTATCACTTACTGGTGGGAAGGTAGGAGATAAGAGGATAAATGGCTGGGGAGGGAATTCTCAAATCAAGGGAAGGGAAGGGACGGGAAGAGAGGGGAGTGTGAAAGATGGAAGGAGTCAGAATGGATGGCGCGGAGCGGGAATGTACGGCAGAAGAAAGCGAAGAGAGAGAGAGAGAGAGAGAGAGAGAGAGAGAGAGTAGAATAATACAGAGACAATGGTGAATCCAGAAGACAAGCAATACTGGTCAGGTGGAGTCAAAATAAGAAAAGGTGAAAAACACACGAAACGACATAATACTAAACCCTCTAAAATGTCCGCCTCTGATGGATTCGAGCCCAGATAAGATGAAGCGACAGACGCATAAATAGGAAGGAATCAATGTGGAAAATATACAAGAGGACAACGAAGAGAAGCATGATAACTAGAACAAATGTATGGAAAAAAGTATCATAAATAAGGGGAATAAAGAGAACTAAAAGTCCCAGGAAATATACTCGTAAAAAACAGAAAAAGAATTAAAATAGGAAAGACAACGGAGACATCATTTGAAGACGGAAGAATATAAAGAAAAATGCTCCACAGACTTAAAACCCTCCAGTCCTTAGTACGGTAAGTGTTCCTCCTTCATTTATATACACATAAAATGGTTTCAGTTCCGATCACAAAGTCAGATGAACAAAAAACAAGAAGTTAAAACAGAAGAATGCACAAAATTACACTCATACACAGACCCCTGAGTCGCTGCGAGGTGTCTTAATGTAAATGAGTTTGCCCAGATCTACTCTACTCTCTTAATTTCAGTACGCGTAAAAAAAAAAAAAAATCTGTATCTTGAATGCTGAGTTTATGAAGAGATTAACACTACAGCAGGGGCCTAGTCACGAAGAAGTGCCATGAAAATTATGCATGACAGTAGAATTGTCTTATTTTCCTACTAAGCTACGGGAAATAAGCTGCAAGAGGGAGAAAATCGACATCTAGTTACAGAACGAAATCTTAAGACAAGAGAATAAAGTAAAAATGGTTTCCCGAATTACACTCCATACCCCGACCCTACACAGTCGTTGGGAGGTGGTCTTGCTGTAATTATATGGCGAAATTACTCCAGCCCCATCCACTTAGGCTAAAAGGAGGAGGGGAGGAATAAATGACTCCCTCCCCACCCACCACACCCTAAGGGGATTATTATGAGAGTGGCAAGGCAAAGACAGAGTTTGGAGGAAGGAAGCTCACCGTGAGGGTTTAGAAGGTAAGGCAGCAAAAGAGGTGAGAGAGAGAGAGAGAGAGAGAGAGAGAGAGAGAGAGAGAGAGAGAGAGAGACAGACAGACAGACAGACAGACAGAGAGACAGACAGACAGACAGACTGACAGACAGGAGGGCAACAATAATTTCGTAGGTAAAGCAGGAAAAGTGATAAGGATGGGTGAAAACAGAAATAAGAAAGAATATGGTATGACTCCCGAAAAGAAAAGAGGAAAGGTGCAAAGGAGTAAGAGAGAGAGAAAAAAGAAGAGAGAGAGAGAGAGAACACGAGAATGAAGATATCGTGGGAGGAAGGAAGGAAAGATGGTAGGAAGGAAGAACACGGAAGGGAGAATGAATGGGAAGGGAAATGGAATGAAGAAGAAGTAGATATAGTATTAGAGACGAGAAGGAAAATTTACTGGGCGAGAGATAGAGAAGAGATGGGAAGGAGGTGGGAGTAAAGATTGAGAAAAGATGAGGGAATGGGGGAAATGAAAAGGAATAACAGGAAAGGAGAGAAGACAAAAAAGAAAAAGGATGGGGAAAACACAAAGAATATGAGAGAAAGTATGAAGAGACAGTAAAACAGAAAAGAAGAACGAATGAGGAAAGATAGAAGGAAGAAAAGGAGAGAACGTATGAGGAATGAAATACAGTAAAAAGTAAACAGCAACGAATCAAAGGCAGGAAGAAAGGAAGGAAAGGTTGAGACGGGGAAAAACGGTTAGACGAACAAAAAAGGTAAAGAGGTGAGAGAAAATCAATAATAAGGAACAAAGAAATGAAAGAGTTTCTAAAAAGTGAAAAAAGGATAATAAGAGACAAAGGAGATAAAGTGAAGAAAGAATTTGGAATAAACAGAAAAAGGATGAAATGAAGCAAAGAATAAATGTGTAACAGGGAAAGAACCGAGAATGCTTTAACAAAAAAACATCAACAAAGAAAGATATAAGAAAAAAAATGCATCTGAGAAAGCGAGGATCAAAGAAAGTGAGATGGACTAAAAAGGACAAGGGGGTCAAAGAAAGTGAGAGTCTGAAAAAGTGAGAGAGGCAAAGAAAGTGAAAATGAGTAAAGAAAGTAAGAGGGAGCAAAGACAGTGAGAGATAATACGGTGAGAGGGGAGAGAGTGAGTGAGAGTATACATATAAATTGTGAGGAACACAAAATTGAGAGAGGACAAAGAAAGTGAAGGGAAGAGACAGAAAGTGAGAGGGGAAAAAGGTGAGAAGGGAGAAAAACAAAGTGAAAGGGACTAAAAGAAAGTGAGAAGGGCAAAGAAAGTGAGAGGGGCAGCCAAAGTGAAGGACAACAAAGAAAGTGAGAGAATAAGAAAAAAAGTTGGAGGGAAGAAAAAATGTTACAGTACAGTGACGATAGAGTAAGGCATGAAAAAAGGAAAGTATTAGTGGAGGAGATACAGAAGAGCGAGAGGAAGCAAAGAATAGAGTAGCATAGGAAAAGTGCCAGGAAAACTAGAATGAGCAACGAAAACGCAAAAGCAAATACAAAATGGGCAAAGAAAAATTAACCCTTCCACTGCGGTGATGTCTTCTCTCTATTAATCTTGCAGCCTCCAGAATTTTTTATTCTTACTGACACTTTTCGAACAGCAGGGATTAGACATGAAGTAATTTTCATCTTTCCCTTCACCATTTGAGGTAGCAAGGAAAAAAAAAAAACGCGACATCGCACTGCTGAGGCAATGAAATAAAAGAAAAAAAAAGTTAAGTAAGAATGGAACAATGAGGTAACAACTACAAACGCGAAAAGAGATAAAACAGGAATAGCACTGAATACAGAACAATACATGTAAAGCAGAAAAACGGAAAATGAAGAGGAAAATGAGAAGTGTGTGTGTGTGTGTGTGTGTGTGTATATATATATATATATATATATATATATATATATATATATATATATATATATATGTATGTGTGTGTGTGTGTGTGTGTGTGTGTGTGTGTGTGTGTGGTAGAGATAAAAAGAAGGAAATATATTTCAGAGAGAGAGAGAGAGAGAGAGAGAGAGAGAGAGAGAGAGCAGTAAAAAATGGAGCAGCAGAAATTAACCATCAATCACCCACTTGACCTCAAAACATAACTATTATTATCAGTCAGTCAGTCACAGCAACTCTCACTTACCTTCAACAATCGGCAATCCAAGCACTTTTACAACAGCACCTGCCAATCGTCCGCCTAAGCATCCATTACCAATTCGATATTACAATGCACGTTACAGAGGATAGTATGAAAATTCTGCACACACTCTCCAATATTCTTTTTAACTTAAACACACAAATCATCCGGCAATAATCTTTAAGCACTTGTAAACACTCCCTACCACTTTTTTTTTTTTCTCTCTCTTGAACACAACAATTCTCCGACTGTGATCTTTAAGCAATATAATTTTTGTGTTTGTAACCTTGATTTCTCTTGGAGTTCAAGGTAGCTGAAACTTGTACTTGTGCAACTTTACGTAACCTTCAAATCCTCAAGGTACTCGAGGATATTCAACTCTGCATGTGTGGCAAATTTACTCGCTAAACACCGCTAAATCAACAAGTACACACCAGCATAACTTTCCTGCACCATTCTACCAACAACACTACACCTTTTACACTTAGTTATTTATTTTATTTGCTGTATTCCCGTCACTGACAACCGCCAACTATCGAACAACTAAGAATATAAAAAATAAAGCTTGTGTTTTGCAACGCATAAGGTACAGGGAGAGTACACACAACACTGCGCCTTTACGAAGTTACGTCATTCATTCACTGTATTTCTGCCACTAGCACCATTCGGCTGTCGCATTCATGATACAAAATATCTTGTATTCTGCAGCACATACGGTACAAGGTGACTAGTGGTCTGAGAACACACGAGGAACGAAGTACCCAGAGAACAGCACACAGAACAGCCAACACACACCAGCAGGTAAGCTGAACTGAGTGTGGTAAGGTGGTGTGGAGAGCTGGCAGGGAGGAGGAGGATGGGGGGAGATGGGAGAGAGGATAGAGGGAGGGGGAGGGGGAGAGGACAGAGGGAGGGGGAGGAGGAGAGGATAGAGGGAGTGGGAGGAGAGGGGATAGGAGGAGGGAGAGGAGGAGAATAGGAGAGGGGCAGGGGGTATTACGGGAGGTGAAGGACAAGATGGAAGGAGTGGGAGGGTTAGAGGAGTGAAGGAGAGGGGAGATCGTGGGACTTGGAGACCTGGAAAGTCAGGGAGAATATAGAGGAGGGAGAGAGATGGGACAGTGACGGGAGAGGCAGAAAAGAGGGGAAGGACGAAAGTAGGGGAGGGGTGGGAGAGTGAGGAATGGGCTGGGAGAAGGGGAGAAAAAGTTGCAAGAATGAAGGAGGGTAATATGAGAGTGTAGATCATGAGACTGGAGAGGAAGAAGGAAGAGGGAGTGTGCAGGGGGGCTTGTGTGTGTGTGTGTGTGTGTGTGTGTGTGTGTGTGTGTGTGTGTGTGTGTGTGTGTGTGTGTGTGTGTGTGTGTCTGTGTGTGTGTGTGTGTGTGTGTGTGTGTGTGTGTGTGTGTGTGTGTGTGTGTGTGTGTGTGTGTGTGTGTGTGTGTGTGTGTGTGTGTGTGTGTGTGTGTGTGTGTGTGTGTGTGTGAGAGAGAGAGAGAGAGAGAGAGAGAGAGAGAGAGAGAGAGAGAGAGGGGGGGGGAACTTGAAGAGGAGAGGGGAAAATTAAGAAGTAAAGGCAATAGTAGATGAGTCCAAAGAGCAGAACTAAATAGGGAAAGACGGAAATTGTTAAGGAAAAAAAAAGAGATAAGAATTCAAAGAAGAAGACAAAATTAAAAGCTGAGGATGAAGGAAAGAAGGTGAAGGAGGGAAAAGAGGATGGAGTTAGGAGAGAGGAAGTGAGGGAGTGGAGGAAGGAGGCGAGAGAGGTGAACAGATGAGGTAAGAGGGGAGGTGGAGAGTGTGATAGGAAATAAGTGAGTGGGGAGGCGGTGGAGGGAGGAGGAGGAGGTTGAAGGGAGGAAGAAGTGAGAGACGGGGGAAGGGAGGAAGGTGAGAGGGTGTGTGACGGATGGGAGGAAGAGGTAACATAAGGGGGGTGGGGTGAAGTCATATGGAGGGAGGGAGGGATAGTGGGAGAGAAGGAGTGAGGGAGGGTGAGTAAGCAAGAAAGCTAGTTTGGAAAGAGGGCAGTAAAGTATGGAAGAATGGGGGAGAAACTGTGGAAAAGAAAATATAGGAAAATAGGAAAGGAAGGGAGGAAGGAAGTGTGGGTGGGCAGGCAGAAGGAGGAGGGAGGGATAGGGAAGGACGATATGGTTGGAGAGAGGGAGGAAAAACAAATGGAGAGGAAACAAATACGAAGGTACTGAGAAAAAACAAGGTGAGGAGGAAAAGTAAGCAATGTAAAGAACAGGAATGACAGGCAGGATGGAGTGGGAGGGATGAGAAGCAAGGAGAAAAAGGAGCATGGAACAAGAGACGGATGTAAAGATGAAAAAACAAGGAGAAATGAAGGATGGGATGAAAGGTAAGAAGGAAAATAAGAGAAAACATAATAGAGAAGATAGGGAGGGAAGAGTGGAGGAGGAGGTGGGATAGAGGGAGGGAAGGGGGAAGGAGGGGAGAGAATAAGGAGAGGGAGTGGGAGGGAGGGGGAGTCACAGCCAAGGACCTCGACTCCTCCCTTAGTCAGACCACCACAACTTCTTTCACAGTCTTTCGTACGATCTCAAAATATCCTACAATCTCCTCAGCTCAATTACCACCAGTCCTTTTACGCATTTAACCTACAAGACAACAAATGTGAAGAAGAACCAGGTATCAAAGAGAGAACTGAAAATTACGTACAAAACTATAAAGTAACTATATAGTTTTTCTTTTTTTCTGTAAAGGTATAAAGGTGTCTAAAGAGGAACCGTTCACTTCATCACACAGAAGTACACTCTCACTTCAGTTCAACCAAGTATACTTCACTTAAATCTCACTTAAATCACAACAGGTAAATCTCCGAGGTTCCTTAGCAATATAGGCATAAAATAAATCTTAATGAACTTCCGTTTTACTAATGATTTGGTTAATTATGCAGCTGTTGGCGTTAATGAATTTCGGTTACCGCATAGGCCACATTCTAGGAGCAATGACCTCATCAGTGTGAGCACCTTCAACGGACAAACGATTTACTGCACATATAAGCGGACTCAAACCCACATTTTTCACACTGCAACTCTGCACAATCTCAACACACACACACACACACACACACACATACACACACACTACAACTACTGTGGCTACTACTACTACTACTACTAGTTCTACAAACATCTATCTACTACACACATCAATGGTCACCCGTCTGTCTACCATACACTTCAACAATCATCCCTACCATCTACTTTACAGTTAACCTTTCAGTAGGGGGCAGTCTTCCATCAACTTAATAAAATGGTCTGCCGGCAGCATGGATTACGATAGTACAATAGCACAAAGATCGTCATATTAAAAGGATAATAGTGTTTTTTTTTTTTCCTCAGTTGATTTGAAGCATCCTATCGTAGTAAAAATAAGACAAATATACATAAAAAATCCAACCGCCTTCATACGTAAGCCGGTAACCTGCTCTCATTCTCCTGTGATGACCATGCTAACGTGATAAAATATGCTAATACTGCTTTATGCTAATTTAACATACTACCCATTCATATGCAAATCTGTTACGTAAGCTAAACGCGATACACAGACCCTGAGCGTCTAGCAGTCATGTCTGGGTTCGATCCAAACAGTGAGCTGAGACGTAATCTCTTCAGTACGGTGACTTCTGCTTTCATTTTAGTATGGCTTCTACTAGGGACTTTTTTTGAACTTATGAGGGCCCAATAATTATACAGTATTTAATGAAAGGTTATATCTAACCTCAACGGTTCGAAATTGAATGAAATCGTCTACAAGCAGCAGGAACAAATTGAGAATTACGTCACCGGACGGATTCCAAATATTAAAAAGGCGCAGTAGTATGTCCTCTCACGGGTCCTCACTGGTTTGCACAGAGGCGAGATTCCCTTCACGTATACATATTCTTCCACGTGGAATCAAAGTCATTCCAGCCAAACATCTGTCCACATGCATTTTTCTCTCTAACAATAAAAGGCCTCCACACCTAGATCCAAGCGTGATGCACTGGCTGCTGGAGGGTTACTTCTCCAATAAGAAGGTGATGTTCTTGGTTATAAGAACCTGCTAAATACACAGCCTGAGCATGCGTTTTTGTGCTGCCTGCCAATGTCAGGCGTGTGTATGCCACCCGCTATCATACATACATACGAGTACATACATATATACACTGGTTTACGAGGTATATAAACGAACATCATTATCACCCAGATTCTATTACCAGCTTACTGACAGGTTGAGTTAGATTCCAGAAACAAGGAAAGAAAAAATATGTAAGTGAGAGACCTATAAATAAGCTGACAGAAACTAACATGTTACATAAATTAAAGATTTACATACAGAAGCCACTAAATCGCCAGATGCTTGAGATAAGGCGATATATTTATGCATCACCAGCGGACACGACATTGCACCGTTGAGTTTGCCCTTGACACGTGCTTCATCAGGTACTAATCTACAACACATGCTAAGTTGCTACCGTACGCACTCTGACTTGCTGCACAGGTTACCTTCATTATTTACATGCACAGGTAACTTATATGCAGACCACTAAAGACACTTATTCCCAACAGTCCTACGTCGAAGTAAATAGTCTGGGGTTAACCTCTCCTAAGCTGAATTAAACAATCTGGAATTAGCCAATATATAATAAACTTTCTCTGTCTCCTATGACCTCTTATATTAAAAAAAAAAAAAAAAAAACGGTAAATTTTCGGAAATACACCCAACTGATAGATGCTGAAATTAATATGCTCATTGCTGAATTTAAACAATTCTAAGCATTTTCTCTTATCTAAGCAATCGTTGCAAATGCTTTTATTCGTATATAAAAAAGAAGATGGGGGGAGGGAGTCTCCAGCTCCTGTCTCCGTCTTTCATTGCATCTAACTTTACTTAACCTAACCTAACCTAATCTGATGTAACCCAACCTAACCTAACTTAACCCGATTTAATCTAGTCTGGACGTAGATTCGATACCAGACGGAGCTACGAGATGAACAACCGTCATTCCCACCCCTTATCTACTTACTACTAAAATGTGAAATTGCGACGGATATATATAGAAGAAATATTTATTATAACTGCATAAACTAAATGACGATCATATGAATATCACTCTACGTTAGTTGGGCGTATTTCCGAAAAAAATACCAAGAAAACTTCTGGTGTTCATTAAAATTAGGTAAAGTACTAGTTTTCTTCTGACAATAACAATTTTAATGGGGACAGTAGTAACTCTCAGGCTCTTATGATTCACTCACATAAATAAAATCGTCTGGCGTCAGCTTTAATGGTGTACAGAAAGTGGTCCGATCATGAGGTTAAAAAGGGTTGCTGAGTTTCTTTCTAAATAACCTCTACTTATGGAGTAAGATTAAACCACGAGGAGGAATGGGGAGATTAGGTTGGGGAGGATTAGTGATGCGGGGATGGAAGGTGGGAGTAGGAGGATAGAATGTACACGGGTAGGGGGAGATGGGGAGAGGGCCTGTGGCATGGGTAAGGGAAGGGGGTGTGTTGCTGTAGGTGGCGGGAGAGGTGTTGGGGTACATTTGAACGGGAAAAAGTGTGAGGCTGAGAGAGAGAGAGAGAGAGAGAGAGAGAGAGAGAGAGAGAGAGAGAGAGAGAGAGAGAGAATGATGTGATCAAGAAGCTGTAGGAGCGGTTAGGGTGTGTGTGAAAGAAAGGGAAATGATCATAGGATGGAAGAGTGGGTATGAAACGATGAGGAAATGTAAGGTGAGAAATTCTGAAAGTAGAGAGATAGTTTAGTAGGTTAGGAAGGGTGAAGAAGCGCGCAAGGAAAGATAACGGAGTAAGTAATATGGGAAAATGAGAGCACGGAATAGCTGAGTAAGTAGGGAGGGGTAAGAAAGTAAATAGAGAAGTATGAGGAAGTGAGAAAAGAAGAGTGGAGAGGTGAGGAAGTGAGTATGGATGAAAGGAGAATGAGTGAGTAAGGAAGAGTTTGGTAGTGAATGAATATGGGTGAAGTAAATAAAGTGAGGCCTGGAAGAACAGGAGCTGATGTCTATCTTAGGCGCGTCCACACGTGTGCTCAAACATATGTTGGAAACACAGCTGGCAATATGTTCGGGAACATGTTTGCAGCAGTATTTGTATGCAAACATGTTTCAGTGCAGCTTCGAACACTGGCAGCAGAGGCGATGGGATAAGTGTGTCCATACAAGGCAGGTGAGACTTCATCATCATGTTGCCAACATGATCTGGACGCTGCTGTTCCCAACATTTTTTTTTTTTTTTTTATGTGTCCGACCCTGGGCATAGGCTTCACAGCCTGCTTTCAAGGCCCAGTAGTCCTCCTACATACCGCACACCTCTACATGTCACCACTTCGGCGCTAACACCCACCGTCCATATTGAATACATGCTAGGGCTGTCTCATAAGGACTGGTGTATTGGTATTAGTGGGGGTATTTTTACGACATGTCGGCGGGACATCTGGTAGATCAGTAAAGTCTGATTTTTATGAAATTCAAATCCTTAAACTGTTCCCTGCCCCAGCGGGATTTGAACCCGGGTCCGTTAGGACTACAAGCCACCTCTCTACCGATTGAGCCACCGCCTCATGTTTGCAGCATGTTCGTTACTGTGTTGCTTACATGTTACCAGCACTTGTTTGAGCAAACGTGTGGACGTGCCCTAAGAGCGAAAGGGAATATAAGAGAAATTAACTTTTTGCCTATGAATTACAAACTTCCTGTCTTATACGTCTTATACTGGCCAACGTCTGACGATTTTATGCAACTCAGAAAAACCCTTCAAAGCCAAAGGGCCGACTGAGATAAAACGAAAAAGAACGAACAGAACCAGACCAAGAGAAGTACGAGGGAGAGTGGGAGAAAGAGTGACGAGAAAAAAAAAAAAAGGCGAAAAGAATGGAGGGTGAGAAAAGATGGAAAACAGAACGAGGAAGAAAATGAAATGCAAAATGAAAGGTGAGTGAGTGAAAAACAAGGCAACCAGAGCCATCCACTGCCTATTACACTTAACTCTCGCGGTGAAGGTGGGGGTGGAACAATTACACTGAAGCCACGAGGTCCTGTGCCCTGGGAGTGAACGGTTACTGCCCAGACGGTGATTATACTCTTTTTATAATAACTTGGCCTAAACTTGCCATCCGTCCATACTGAATACTGATCTGTAGGAATATTTTAACATTAGAAAATAGAGCTAGACACGAAGAAGTGCGCTGGGACGAATAGAGAGTCACACCATTATCTTATTCCGGCACTGACCTATGTGAAACAGTTGTAAAAGGACGAAAATCTAAGCAAAGGTAAAAGAAATAAAGGTAGAGGCCTCGAAGTGAACTCTGAAGGAGGCTATTATTCTCTCTCTCTCTCTCTCTCTCTCTCTCTCTCTCTCTCTCTCTCTCATGTCCATTTTGTGCAAGTTTCCTGGAATACATAGCACTCTTTTCCCCTCTTTCTCTTAGCCTCAATTTTTTTTGGCAACTTTTCTAGAATGAATAGCACATTCTCTCTCTCTCTCTCTCTCTCTCTCTCTCTCCTTCACCTGAATGGAGGAGAGGGAGGGAGACGAAGACAAAGCTTGCAAATATAGAAAACAGTTAAAAGAATAGTGCCTTTGGCGACAGGAATATAAATGGTTACTCCTGTACTGAGAGAGAGAGAGAGAGAGAGAGAGAGAGAGAGAGAGAGAAACCCGTGTGACAAGTTATTAATCTGTCTATATTCGGTATATATGGGACTGGTTAGAGGGGGACAGGAATTGGAATGTCAGAAAAAAAAAAATGATGGTGGGAAACGCAGGATGTAAACTTTTATTCACCCTTTCAGTCAGATTACATTTTTTAATTTATTCCTGCTACTTTCAGGCGATTTTCTTCAGCTTTGGAAATACTTTCCAAACTGGAGAAGTTAGGTATGGCATCCAGAATTTCTTACATACACGAGCACTATCTCAAATTGAATAAAATCGTCTAGTTGTAGCATGAGTAAAATAAAGCACACGTCATTGGATGAAGATTATGTAAAATTAGTAATAATTAAAATCATAATGGAAATGATATGCAGAGAACTTGGACCCCGAACTGTTGACGCAAAGAGTCGCTAGGTATGTCTCCGCCAAGCCTTGCACACGGACTCGCCATTCGATATCCATGACCGTGCTGACCTAATAAGTTCATCATCTCCTCGTACTTTATCACTGACAAAAGTTTGGTTGGAATCCATCCAGGGGTACAGGAGATCTCGCGCCCACAACGATAAACTAAGTCGACCCTATATGCCCTTGACCTTTGACTCCTTGACCTTGCTGACCTAAAAAGTCCATTGTCTCTTCATACTGTATCACTCACAAAGGTTTGGTCGAAATTCGTCGAGGGGTACAGGGGATATCGCGCCACAAGGATAAGCCAAGTCGATCCCCCATATGACCTTACCCTTTGACCCCTTGATCTAGTTGAACTAATCAGTTCATCATCTCCTCATACTGTATCACTGACAACAGTTTGGTAGAAATCCGTCCATAGGTTCAGGAGATAACGGGCCCACAACAGTGTTACGGACGCACGAACCCAAGCACGCACACACCCACGCACGCTCGTACGGACAGACCAATCACTTAATGCCTCCACCGTTGGCGAGGGGAGGAAAAATAAGAACTGCAACCTTGAGATCGGTAAAAATTAAATCTAACAGGACACTACAAGCATAGCCGTTGTCGTTGTCGCCGTCTTCATCGTCGCCTCTGTCATCCTATTCCCACAAACCTAAATGTGGTGGGTATGATTCAGAAAAAAGGGGAAAAAATCAGTTTTGCGATAACTACCTATCCTCTCTCTCTCTCTCTCTCTCTCTCTCTCTCTCACGTCCAAACAGCACTGTCCATTTATATTCCTGTTCTCAAGGGCACAAGAGTACTTTTTAGTTTTTACTCTCTTCTCTCGGTCCGAACGAACTTACACCTCTGTATCCCACCTAGCGCGCGCGTGCATGCGTGTGTGTGTGTGTGTGTGTGTGTGTGTGTGTGTGTGTGTGTGTGTGTGTGAGAGAGAGAGAGAGAGAGAGAGAGAGATTATCGGACACTAGGTTCACTTATTTGTCTTTTTCTTTACTGAGGATTAAAAAAACTAAAGAGGAGAGGGGGAGAAGAGGAATGTCTGTGAAAGAGGACAAGAAATTATACTCTAAATGACAACATATTTCATAATAGGTATATATATGGTAAAGATGTAATGAGAAGGTACTACATAGTCACTAATAACAATAAATGTTAAACAAAGAGTTGATAACATTGAGATTAGATATACATAAATTTATAAAGATGATGATGATGATGATGACAGTAATAATGATAATAACTAATAATTTTCTCTCTCTCTCTCTCTCTCTCTCTCTCTCTCTCTCTCTCTCTCTCTCTCTCATTCCTTGCATGTAAAAACTGCAGCCTGTGACTAAATACTCCCCCGGGCCTGGCTTCGAACCCCGCTGGACAGGTTAAGGAGCAATGAAGGACACCGAGGGGTCATTGTCACCATATTATTTCTTAATTGCCAAAGGGGGCCGTAAGGGAGCTCCAATTTACACTTTTATGCTCTTATACTCACTCTCAGCTGAGCATAAGTCTCTAGTATTGGCTGGATTGGAATACTAGAATTGCCTCCACCATGAGAGGGTTATATAGAAGGCGCTGTTATTACTTAGGCCCCTGTTCTCTTTCCTTGGCGATTTACTTTTGAACAGGGCTGGTTAATATCCTTCTGTACGTTGTTTAGGCAGAGAATGGCGATATTGGAAGGGTTTGTGTAACACAGAACAGGACAGTACGGTGTAAGAAGCAAAATAAATCGCTTAGGAAAAGGTGTTAGGGAGTTTTCTTTACCGACGAGAATACGGCCCTCACTCGCCACCCAATTAAATCGTCTAGCGTCACCCTGAGTACTTGAAGAATATAGTACGACAGAACGCGACCATGAGAGGGTTAAGGACAGCGAAGGACAAGGAAGGTCACTGTCGCCATCTTTTATCTTAATTTAAATAGCTGGCAGGAGGATAAACTAATTAAAAAGTAATGGAGATATGTGATTATTTATATATACTTCGTGAGAATTTGTTTGCCAAGCCAACTGCTAAAGTTACTGACACACGAAAAAACAAAACTTCAGAAAAATGGAAGAAATATGCGTTAAACTAATTAAGTAGCTACTTTAAAGATAACGTTAGAGAAATCGGAGCATTATAGAAATTAAATAATTGAATATCAACGAGCCTTTATACCTGGCGAGATAGTGTTCCCTTTTTCCGGGACTAGGCTAATTAGGAAGTAAATAACAGGATTGTAAGTATACACGAGACAAACACAGGAACTGTGAAAAACATATATTGAGCAGAAATGAATTACTTAGCCAGAATGCCCCCGAGGCGGAAGATAACCGTCAACATGGAAAAGATTTCTTTTCACTCGTGATCTTGATATTTGACTCGTAATATATGCGAATCTGACGTAGACAGCTAAAGATCAATTGCCACCAACATGATAAAAACAAAAATAAAAACAAATTGAATCCCAGTTTTCTAGAGTTATGAGCTCGGACAAACACACAAAAACAAAAAATTAAAATCAAATGTAATAAAATATAATACAATGAAAAAAAGAAAAAAAACTACACGCAGCGACTGGTAAAGGAAAGGAATCTGATAATAAGCAAAAGATGAATATACCAAAAAGAACAGTCATCATGCACCAAGTCATCTGCTTTTGTTACATCCAGACCTACCCATTCTATCTAGTACCGTACACGCAGTTTTTATCAGGACAGGTACAGGATGCTTCACGGTCACCGATCCTGTTTAACCTTCATCTTGACCCCTGGCCTTTAACGTAATCACCTCCTGGAAAGACACACCGCTACCTTGAGACCCGAGTCAGGTTTTTACTTCACCCTCAGCGACAACAAAGTGTGCGGACGAGAGTGGAACATGAGAGGAGGTACAGGTAAAGTATATAATTTAATCATCTCACGGTGGGCAGAACCAGAGTATTCTGTTCCACCTAATGCTAGATGATTTTATTCAGCTGAGAGTAAGACAAAAATCTGCTAGTTAATACTGTCATCATTAGCTCTCTCATGGTCGGGACAACTCCCGTAGCGTATTACAGATAGCACCAGACGATTGTGTACATCTAAATGTGAGTCACAGAAGAAAAAAAATCAATTACCTCTCACAAATGTGCTTCCATAAAAATGATTCACACTTCATATATATATTTTATTCTAACTTTGTGAATAATTAGCAATTTTTATTCACAATCGTTTCTGCTAAAATGAAACTAATTTTCATACTTTTTTTTAAAATTTCCATTCTAATAAATTTTACTTTCAAAATCATGATCCATTTTCAAATCTTTCCCATTTATTATTTATACATCTCCATTTACTTTCGCTCATAAAACTTTACTTTCAAAATGATTATTCTTTCTTCCAATATCATTTACTTATTTACTTATTTACTTAGTCCATAAATAACCTTCTTTATCTTCCCTTCTCTGTTCACTCTCCCTTTATTGTACTGTGAACCAATCATTTACAAAACTTTTCTTTTTACTTCTTTACAACAAAGACTTCTTTATTACTTTCTTTTCTCTGTCTCCAGGCGATTTTTTTTTTTTTAGCTGCGGAGATACTTCTCGAACTTCAGGTAGCAGTAGTAGTAGTAGTAGCAGTGGCAGTAGTAGTAGTGCAGCAGTAGTAGTGGTGGTGGTGGTGGTGGTGATAGTGGGATTAATAATAATAATAACAATAATAATAATAAAATTCACTGCATTCAAGAAGTAAATTGTTCCCTTTTTCATTCCTCTTTGTCAATCCTCTTACCTTCGTAGGTTGCAAAAATTATTTATGAAAGTTACTAATACAACTGCAGTTATATGATTTTTATTAATATTTATGATTTTCGCATTTTAAGTAGCTTCTCAAATCTAAGACTCTCTCTCTCTCTCTCTCTCTCTCTCTCTCTCTCTCTCTCTCTCTCATTACCAGTGTCACCTCAGGCAACCAATGTCAAACCGGTCGCATACTTTCCACTCCCTCAGCCTCTTCGCTCATTTACCACATTATTATCTGTTTTATCATCTCTTCTTATGACATTTATTTCTCTTCTCAGTTATTCTGCAGTTATCCCCATTTATTTGTTTATTCATTACGCTTAGTGATATTTTCTGTTCGTCCTAGTTTCAAATTTTTTCAGCCTTTTTCTCGTTCGAACTTTTTTCCTGCATATTTTTCCTTCTTTCTGTTTCCTTTCTCTTCTTGACTCTCAAGCTTTTCCATCCTATTTAGTCCTTTGTCCATAAATGTTACGATATTCTGACTTCATCTAGTTTTATTTCACACATTTCCTCTTTCGTTCAACTTCTCTTTATTATTCCTCTCTCTCTCTCTCTCTCTCTCTCTCTCTCTCTCTCTCTCTCTCTCTCTCTCTGCAACACTCTATTTAGCTTTTTATTCAAGATTTCCTTTTGCACCTTTTACTCCTCCTCTCAGCTTCCCCTTGAGCCCTGTAACGATCTGGCTGGAGAGAGAGAGAGAGAGAGAGAGAGAGAGAGTTAACAAGGGACCGAGGGGAAGTTAACGAGAGGCCAGGGAACGAAGGGGGAAGAGAGAGAGAGAGAGAGAGAGAGAGAGAGAGAGAGAGAGAGAGAGTTAACAAGGGACCGAGGGGAAGTTAACGAGAGGCCAGGGAACGAAGGGGGAAGAGAGAGAGAGAGAGAGAGAGAGAGAGAGAGGCGGAAAGTATGAAGCTGAGAAATCGTAAAGTGGGATGATGAACGCAGTGAGAGAGAAGGAGACCAGAAAACAGCAAGGAAGGAACGAGAGGGAGAAGAGGATACTTCTGTAGGGTGGAATTTGGTCGCATTAGGGAAAGTGAGATAAAGAGAGGGCAAAAGGGAGAAAGAGAGTGTGTTAGAGAGACATGAAGAGATACAGCATGTGAACAGGGCAAAAGGGTCGATAGAGACGGAGGGGGGAAAATGGGAAAACGAAGAGATGAGATGAAGAGCTATAGGGAAAGTTAGACAGGTAGGAGAGAGTGGGAAAACGTACCGGAAGAATAACAAAAAAAATATATATGGTGCACGGAGGAACAGGAGGGGGCAGAGAGTCAGCGAGAGAAGAAATGAGGGTGTAGCTAAGGAGAGAAGGGTGGGACAGCTAGTAAGAGGGGGTGAAAGTGAGAGAGAGTAGACAAGGTAAGAAGTGGCTGATGGTAGGCAAGGGAAAGTGAAAGGTAGATGAGTTGAGAAAGGAAGGGAGCGAACAAGGAGAGTAAAGAAAGGAAGGGAGGGAGGCAGGGGAGACAGCAGAGAGAGGGAGGGAGGGAAGATGTAACAGACGAGGCACAGAAAATGGAGGGGAGGGAGAGAAAGAGGGAGAACGAGAGGAATCAGAGAGTACTCACTTGTTGATCCCAAGCGCGCGCGGGCGTGCGTGTGTGCGCACGTGTGTGTGTGTGTGTGTGTGTGTGTGTGTGTGTGTGTGTGTGTGTGTGTGTGTGTGTGTGTGTGTGTGTGTGTGTGTGTGTGTGTGTGTGTGTGTGTGTGTGTGTGTGTGTGTGTGTGTGTGTGTGTGTGTGTGTGTGTGGGTGTGTGGGTGTGGGTGTGTGGGTGTGAGAGAGAGAGAGAGAGAGAGAGAGAGAGAGAGAGAACAATGAGGGAGTAACAATGTAGGAACAAGACAACTATTAGGTGTTAAAAAATATGTAAAGTTAAAAAAACTGCAGTCTTATCGTACTCTGGAAAAAACTGGACCACCACTCCTCTCTCCAATCTACCCCCCACACCTGCCCAACCTGCCACACATACACACCTGCCACACATACACACCTTCCACACATACCTGCCACATATACCTGCCAGACACAAACACACACACACGCACCTGCCACACTTACCTGTTCCACACACCCGCCCCACACAGCTGCCACAAACACATTTGCCGAATACACCTGCTCTACACACCAGCCCCACACACTTGCCCCACACACATGCCCAACATGCCTGCTCCACACACCTGCCCCACATACCTGCTCCACACACGTTCCCCACATACCTGCTCCACACACACATTTCCCACATTCCTGCTCCACACACCTGCCACACATACCGGCTCCACACAACTGCCCTGCACACCAGCCCCATACACCTACCCCACACAATTGCCCTACAAATCTACCCCACACACTCGGCCCACAAACCTACTCCTACCCCCCACACCTGCCCCACATACTTGCTCTACACACCTGGCCCACACCAAAATCTGGAAATGACGTAAAAACTAGAAATGTGTCTGAATCTACCTCCTTTCACCTACTGTACACTACCTGTCTACAACACCTACCAACACGTCACACCTGCCAAAACACCAGTCGAGAAATGCGAAAACTTGACCTTGACCATCCGTGCGTTCTTGACCTTTGTCTTCGACTGAGCGAGTTCCGCATAAAAACGGATTTCGTTAATGGCATACCCTATCTGTTTGTTATTTAACCTTTTTTTCATAGTCTAGTACTACTCTTGAAGGGAGCCGCCTAGTACGGGTCAGCCAGTCTTCTGCAGTTTTGTTCCTCTTTTTTTTTTTTTGTTTATTGCTTATACCTCATGTTGTTGATAATAAAAGAATTACAATAAACACCCAGTTCCATATTACCTACTTCACTGTAAAGGGACTCGAGGCTTGGCTGCTGAAAACCCTTAATTTGTAGATGTCCGGCCTATTCCCCTGGCAACATTTTACATGCAAGTACTGACATATATACGAAGAATGTAAAATAATAAATGAATAAATACATATATAATCTAATCAAATCCAAGTATTGATAGAGATAACAGAGAAAGCACAAAAAGAAGAAACCAATAAAAGAACAATGCTGAGAATCGTGAAAATATATAATAAAAGCATCTTACAAAAATATAAATACAGCCCACATCATTTCGTCTCATTTTTTTTCAGTGTGAGAAGATTAGTACATACTTGTATGTGTCAGCCTTGTTCACCTGATGATGCTATGTTGTACGACCTTTGGAAGTATTTATGTTCAGTTCCATACCATAAGTTACTTTTGTATTGCCTAATGATAAGTTTTCTTAGGTCTCCCTCTTGTTACTTCGCCCTTCACATTCAGCTCACTGATCTCTCCATCCAGTTTGCATCCTCTATTCTCTCCACATATCCAAACCGCCTCGGTTTCCCCTTACACGTCAAGTAACCATTACCTTCAGTTCCCCTCCGATCTCTCAGCTCTTCATTCACAGTTCTGCCATTTGCAATTCTATCATTCAGGCAAACACGGCACATCCATCTATTAACTTCTGTCTTTGTACACCCAAACATAAGCACTTGCTCCTCCTTTAAACTTGGGCTGTGAAGAGGATGCGTGGAAATAAGAATGAAAATAACTGAATACGCAAAAAGGGGAAAGCGACAAAAAATACAGAAAATTCATGCTATTTTTTGCGCAAGTCGGAAATCCATCAGGCCTAAATAAGAGTTGCTTTGTGGCAGATCCTCATAAACCCGATTCGCGTGAGAGAGAGAGAGAGAGAGAGAGAGAGAGAGAGAGAGAGAGAGAGAGAGAGAGAGAGACAGACAGACAGAGGGAGGGAATTCATATAAAAAAAATGGGAGAACAAGACAACAGAGGAAAAACGGAAGGGAGCAAAGAGAGAGAGGAGAGAACCGAGCAGATGAAGAGAGTGAGAGAGAGTAGAGAGTGGGGAAATGAATGATGGAGAGAATAAAGTTGAGAGGACAGAGAGAGAGGACCAAGGGAGATGAGGAAGAATTGAAGATAAAAGGACAGAGGAACAGATATGGGGACGAGAAGAAAGAAGACAGAGGAGGTAAAATATGATAGAGAGAGAGAGGGGGGGGGGAATGCATGATAAAATACAGTGGGATGAAAGAGACACAGGGAATGAAAGAACTGGGAGAAAAAATGAGATGAAAATAGGGAGAAGGAAGACACTGGAGGAAAAGTGGCATTGATGAAGAGGGAGAGAGTGAGAGGAAGAGAATGAAGGAGAGTGGAGGAAGAAATTTAAGAGGAAGGGAGGGAAGGAGTAAGAGACGGAGGAAGGGTGGGAGCGATGGAGGGAGAGAGAGCAAGGGAAGGACAGTAGCTGAGAGAGAGAGAGAGAGAGAGAGAGAGAGAGAGAATCTAACGAGGTGATTAGAGGGAAGAGCATATAATTACCGGGTGTGTTGAGCTAACCATACATAGCCCATTATAGTGGGATGAGAGAGAGAGAGAGAGAGAGAGAGAGAGAGAGAGAGAGAGACAGACAGACAGACAGACAGACAGACAGACAGACAGAGAGCCACATACGCACTTGCTCTCTTCCCTTTGAGGCGAACAAATATTCAGAAAGGCAAGAGCAAAAAACTGAAAAGGAATCTATTAACTTCAGCCCGAAAACGTCATCTTTAACTTTACTACTAGACAAATCTACACAGCTTGGGCGGCCCTTCCTGCATGGGTGGGGTTAGATGCAGCCTTCATTTACCTCTTCAGCACTAGGCATATAATACTGTACATTATTTGAAAACTCTGTCGTGTCTGAGGAAGCAAATACAGCAAAAACATTATTACCTTCATTTTCTCACAACACATGTTCAAAAACATTAGCTTTGGAGGGTAACAAAGCTGTACCGGAATATCACTGTATCTACTGTACACTGTGTGTTCTATACTTACGATCTGCGTAGTAATACAGGAGAAGAACCAAACGTACCTGGAAAAACAATATATAAGAAAGAGCTGGAAAAATGACACAAATTTTTATTAAAACATATTGATAATTAAAAAAAATAATAATAGCAATGATTCGGGGCACAGAAGTGTTGCTTCTCAAAAGAAAACACCCGAGCTGTGTATAAGTAACGCAGTTATGAGAAAATATTCACATTTTATCATCATCATATTTCTCCAGAAACTTAATAGATAAAAGATATTTTCCACAGGTGTCTGAGACAGAGATGATGATGCGGATGGCAACAGTGTGTGTGTGTGTGTGTGTGTGTGTGTGTGTGTGTGTGTGTGTGTGTGTGTGTGTGTGTGTGTGTGTGTGTGTGTGTGTGTGTGTGTGTGTGTGTGTGTGTGTGTGTGTGTGTGTGTGTGTGTGACACACACGCATGCATCTCAAGAGCCACTTACTCAACCGCCTCCATTTGCGTGCATCCAATTAGCTCGGTTTTTATTAGTGGAGGAAATTGCCGATGCCTCCGATGTTGTTTTCCTTGTAATATCCCTTTAATTAATTAGGCAGGCAACGATATCATGGACCTTCACATTTACAGCCTTTGTAGACGATGCCTTAAAAACTGTTGCCATTTTATTCATGTTTCAGACATATAAATGAAGGTATTTTAGGAAGGCTGTTCTTTCTGTTTTGCGTGTATGCATGATCGGACAGTATAAACACGAGAACGAATGTATGTATGTATGTATGTATGTAGGTAGGTAGGTAGGTAGTTAGGTATAGCATAAACTGAAGAATTCATAAAAATACCTAGGAATAATCATTTATAAAGAAATACAAGACTGCACCACGGCACTTATTGAAAGGCAAACCTAACCTATCTAGCATGAAAAGTCTCTCCAAACCTTAAAAAAATCGTCTGAAATAGCAGTCTAAAAAATACATAACCAGACTGAAGGACTCCATTCGTAAATAATACACACCATAACAGATTAAGCTTTATTACCCACAGATTACAATGGGATGATGGAAAGAAATATTATCCAGAAAAAATGAGAGTGGATGTGAGATAGTCCAAAGATGAGAAAGAGAGAGAGAGAGAGAGAGGTGGTAACAGCAGGTACTAAGCCAGGGAAGTTAGACAGTCCTCGTAACTCTGTTGAATGACCCCCTGTCTGTCTAATTACCTCTCTCTCTCTCTCTCTCTCTCTCTCTCTCTCTCTCTCTCATGCTGGTTATAAAGAACAACAAATTCGTGAACACACACACACACACACACACACACACACACACACACACACACACACACACAGAAAGAGCAATGGCTGGAACGACAATGAGAGAAAGAATTGGCGACAGCAAGAAAAGAGGCTGGAAACAGGAGAGAGAGAGAGAGAGAGAGAGAGAGAGAGAGAGAGAGAAATACTAAAAAAATAGGGAACTAAAAAAAAAATAGAGAAAAAATAAAAGAAAAAGCCAGCATGAGGGTGAAACTGAAATGAGAAATGGAGTGATAGTGGTGTGGCGAGTGGAGGGAAAAAGAAAAAAAAAAGCTGTATGAGGAGAGGATGGTGGTAAAAAGGAAAAAGCCATCTTGGTAGAAGAATGGGTAGTGATGGAGATGGTGGGGGAAGATGAAAAGAGTGTGTGTGAAGGAAGGCAGGAGGTGCTGGGAGGGGGATGAAGGAAGGGAGGAGGTGCTTGGGGGGCGAAGGAAGGGAAGAGATGATGAGGGTGAGGGAGAGGGGAGAGATGGAAGGGAGAGGGGGGAATAAGGAGGGGTTGAGGAAAAATGAAGACAGAGAAAGTGGGAAGGAAGGAAGAAGAGAAGGATTAAAAGGGAAGGAGAAAGTAAGGGTAAAGGGGAAGAAAGGATGGGGAGAGGGAAGGAGCGGAGGAGAGAGAGGAAGAATTGTGGAGAAAGGGACGGATATAGGTGCCAGGGAATGAGATAGGGGAGGAGACGATGAAAGGAAAAAGCAGAGGAGAGAGGGAGAAAAGGGAAGGAAGGAGGGCAGGGGAGAAGTTAAGACGGGACGGAGAAGGGAAGAACGGACACGCTACAGAAGGAAGAAGAAATTTTGGAGAGAGAGAGAGAGAGAGAGAGAGAGAGAGTAGGGAGATGGAGTGGGTCAAACTCCTGGAGGTATTCGTCTATCTTACTCAAGGACGATCTATATCAGTCTGCTCCTGCGTTACTCTCTCTCTCTCTCTCTCTCTCTCTCTCTCTCTCTCTCTCTCTCTCTCTCTCTCTCTCTCTCTCTCTCTCTCTCTCTCTCTCGTCGCTAAAAGATTTTATGCTGCCTTGTGGCAGACGTGGTAAATAACCCTTTCACTGAACTGGTCTTTTGTAACATTTTTGCTACAACCAGACGATCTGACCAACTTAAGTGAGCCATCTGATAGTGAAAGGGTTAATGAAACATGCACCTAACCCCTCTAGTTCGAAAAATCTGTCATGAACTGAAAGACATTGTCTGTAGATAGCAAGAATAAGCTTGGAAACAATCTTCTCTAACCACCTTCATTGCAATGATATTTCATTTACGTTACCGGCAGACGATTTTTTCCGACACTGTGAATAGCTTTCACGGTTAACCACTTCAGTCCGTTGGCGTATTTATTATTTTTGTTTTTCCCTCTATTGTGGAAGTTACTTCCCAGAGAAACATGATTATAATCTTTCTCTGTGCATCCACCTTAGACGAAAAATACTGTACATATTTAAAGGCCAACTCGGGAGAGCTTTTGTGTGTGTGTGTGTATATATATATATATATATATATATATATATATATATATACAGTATACTGCATATATTCTTGCTGATGTGTTAGTGGTAATACTGTACAGTACTTCCATTTGCCTAGCAAACCATATAAAATGCTTGAATAACTCCTACGTAGTCGTTACGCTCAGTCTGTTCTACAAACCAAATCACTTATTCTTTATCGTCTCTACCTCAATTTAAAAAAAAAAATCAAATCTCTCTCTCTCTCTCTCTCTCTCTCTCTCTCTCTCTCTCTCTCTCATCCATTTTTTGCTAACGATCTGCAGCAGCACATCACGCTCAAACGCAATCCCCCCAACAACAAAAAAAAAGAAAGAAAAAGAAAAAAAGGTAAAGCATACAATAACGATCGAACGAAACACACACACACACACACACACACACACACACACACCTGCAATTGTTCAAGCATTGCAGCTGTGTTTTGCATTGTTAATTCCTACGGGCTTCTGTATAATTCCTCAACAATGCACTAATTTATGTTCGCGACGCCAAACTCTAGGCTCTGAATTATTTGGTCGACAGTAAACGAGCTCCTGTTTCAGTCTGGCAATGTGGCCGTGTTGAGGTTGTGAGTTCTAAAGTTTGGAGGTAACTGTAATGGTCCGATGCCTGATTATATATGTTACGGGTGAGTGGCTGATTGCAGACAAAGAGATTTTCCGCATATATTATTAGAATTACACGTAGACAGAGAGAGGGGATAAAAGGAAAAATACGAAATATTATCAAAGGAGGTGAAGGGAGAACAGCTCACTTACCACCCATACATGCAAATTAAACTTAGTTCATATAACTAACCAACTGCATTTCATTTTCCTGGTAGTTTATAAATCTCTTTATAAATCTTCAGATTTACTCTTCACACCAGGTGCTATATTTTCGAACATATTCACTTTCATAATTAAAACACTTATCCTCTACCGTTAAGTATGATTATACTAATTATAAACAGAGGATCATCCATTGCTTATAATTTACTCGCGCGCGCACACAAACACACACACACACACACACACACACACACACACACACACACACACACACACACACACACACACACACACACATATATATATATATATATATATATATATATATATATATATATATATACAGGCACCATCGAGCTAAAACCACACATAATTTCAAGCATGCACAATGAAAAAAAATATATACGTATAACCAAACTAGAGAACCACACCCAGACCTACCTACTCCCTCAACTCGAGAACATCAGCGAACCGTCAGATGTGTTGACCTAATCGCTGTGCTTATTAAGAGTCAACAAAATACCTCGCTGGTTAAATTTGCCACTTCAGCGAAACAAGGGCGGCTAATTGAATCGCTAATCACTCCCTCTCAGCATCATTACCCTCCTGACTTAAAGGCTCGTTATGTTTTAATGTGTGGGTCATTAACTGCTCTTGTATTACCCCTGCTAAACCTTAAAATGGATGGGTCAGGTAATTACGAGGGCATAAACTCTTTGAGCTTTATTTCACTTCATAATTCTCTGCGCTGTTCAATGTTCTTAAACCGCCTTAGTAATTGCAGGGTAAATTCTTCAATACGATGACATCTCCTAATTGTATTTTTGCTACACAGGTTGGGGAAGACCTCTCGTGGCGAAGATGTTAAAGTATCTCATCTATTTCGTACGGTGGCAATTTTTAAAAACCATTTCTTATTACTTTCCAACTGCCAAGCAAATTTCAACTTCGGTAAGAACTAGTGTTGTGGCAAACCTAATTTCATTACATTTCTCAGGTTAGCGCATCATTCCAAATATTTTTGAGCTGTCACTATTTCAAACATAAACTTCTTAGTTGTATATGTTCCTTTTATGTTGTGTCTTCTGTCCAGTCGATAAATCTCACTTTTGCATGCCATCACCTATCCGTTGCATGGCACAATCTTTCCAATGCATGACACTATCGATGTGTTTATGAAACTTGGAAGTACAACGACTATGTATGCTCACCCACCGCATCCTTCCACCTCATTCCAAACCACCCTCCGGCATAAGCTCTTATATTTTACCTCTTAAACTGAAATCATATATCATACATGATTTACAGCCGGTACTTGCTGTGTATTTACGAAACATCTTATACATTCTTCGCTAATCACTACAACCTGGGGACGTCTCACCTAAGTTAAGTAAAATATTCGTAGTCTGGCGTTAGCTTAAAACAAAAGACAAGTCTCAGTCTGAGGGAAATAGCCATAAGCACCACAATGAATTGGATATGCTGCGATTTGCTTCTACCCCAAAACTTAGGGAGGTGTGCTGAAACCTCAAATCACAAAGTGGAATACCAATTCCCAATTTCTTACCATAATTTCTGATGCACGTGACGAATATGGAACACATCTGGCCTTCCTGTAAAGCTGGGGTGCACCCTGTATTGTGGGATGCTGGCTAACCATACTTACTAACCACAGGCGTTCCCTAAATGACCTTCAAAACTTAGGGGCTTGGATTCCACTTTGCGGCTTTAGGTTTAAGTATCCGACCCTTAGCAATACTCCCAGGATACCACTCTTAACCCTGGGGTCTGCAGCCGGGTGATGTGACTCTTTAATGTACAATCAGGGAATTAACCCCCTGAGTTCCATTACGTAGTGTTTGTTTTAATCTTGCTACATTCAGGCCATTTTATTTAGTATGGGTCACATTTCGAAATGAAGGAGTTAGATAGCCTTCATTAACCTGTTCACTACGAGAGATCTTTCCTTGCCTGAATAAAGTCGTTTGTAGGTAGCAGAAATAAACTGCAAGAAGAGGTCGCCGTACTGACAGCGTTAAGTTTCACCCTAACTTAAAGTCTGGTGAATACATAGCCGAAAAAGTCGTACCTTCCATCAAGACAATCAAACACTCGAGAAACGCACTGAAGCACCGAGAAACGCATTAGTCCAATTAACAAGCCCGTTGTGTCTCGCTAAATCTTGAGACAACTCTGGCAAGCGAAGGTGATACAATAACTGTTTTTCCCTATACTCCAAACAACAGGTTACTTGCATATTTTGTCCTAATTAGCTAACCCCTTCCCTACTTTGACGTACTGGAGTCCTGTATTAATGCCACTACCCAAAGCAATAGCTGAACCATTTACCCGAAAGAGTCTCCCTCACTATGAATAAAAGTGTGCCAGTAGCCAGTGAGAGAGAGAGAGAGAGAGAGAGGGAGAGAGAGAGAGAGAGAGAGAGAGAGAGAGAGAGAGAGAGGGAGAGAGAGAGAGAGAGAGACGTGATGCTGAAAATGGAGACTGATTCTTTGGCAGCGTATCTGGCGTGGATGTGTGAAAATGTGTCAGTGTGTATCGGACAGCACAGTTCTAGGAAAGGGGTCAGTGTTTTCTGCACAAGCCCTTCACGTATGCCCGCCATGAGCTGAACGAAACGAGGCAAATGAAGCTGATGGTTCTTTAAAACAGGGAGAGAGATAAGCTGACAGAGAGATAGACATTTGGATAGAAAGATAGACTGATTGATTAACTGACTGATTGATTGACACATTCAGAGTCATAAATAAATAGAGACAGACAGACAGAGTGAAATATAAATAAATAGATTTTGTGTGTGTGTGTGTGTGTGTGTGTGTGTGTGTGTGTGTGTGTGTGTGTGTGTGTGTGTGTGTGTGTGTGTGTGTGTGTGTGTGTGTGTGTGTGTGTGTTGTTACCTCATTAATTTCCTTTTCAAGCAGCGGAGAGTTTATCACACACTGGAAAAAAAAAAAGTGGCCGATGAAGCATTAATCTCTCTCTCTCTCTCTCTCTCTCTCTCTCTCTCTCTCTCTCTCTCTCTCTCTCTCTCTCTCTGTCTAAAGCAGGTTATGCTCGAAACCACAATATTTATCTATCTATCCATCTGTCTATCTATCTATCTATCTTTTGCAGGGCGCCCTAATCTCGTATGGGGTGGCCACAAACAAATCGCCTCCGTGTCGCCCAGTCCACAGTATACAGCCAGGCAATTATTCTACGTTTTCTATATATATAACGCTCGTTACTGGAGACTTTTTCCTGAGTATTCGAAGTCCTGACCTAATAATTTCCCTCAGAATCATTAAATAACAAATTATATGATACAAGAAAAGGTGAGGTTCAATGTCGATTAAAAAACCCTCATCATTACCAAGTATATATATATTTTTAAGCAGAATAAAATAGCCACGAGATAGTAAGAACAAGTTACAAAAAAAAAAAAAAAAAAAAAAAAAAAAGTCGATTAAGAAAATTGTTTACTACATTGATTTATATACTCATTTATTTATTTAGTTCATTTACTTATATTTTGACAAGAGTCTTCAAAGTCAAAGCAACCCTCAATGACGTCACTCCAAAGCCACAGCCACGCAAGCTTGCCAAATTCTCTGATACTGTATTTCTTTCTTTCTTTCTTTATTTATTCATTTGTCAGAAGACGATTTGGGAAGTATATACATTTTTTTTTTTTTTCATGTGCTGTGAGTTCTGTTGTGGTTAAGTAAGCTGAGTTAATTGATGGAGTTTATGGATCTTGCCGTCTTCATCGTTGCTGCTTTCTTTTTATTATTTTTATTTTATCCATAATAAAAAAAAAAATGGGCAGTTTTCCTCTGTGTGTGTGTGTGTGTGTGTGTGTGTGTGTGTGTGTGTGTGTGTGTGTGTGTGTGTGTGTGTGTGTGTGTGTGTGTGTGTGTGTGTGTGTGTGTGTGTGTGTGTGTGTGTGTGTGATGGGTATTACTGTTTTTAAATATCCACATGTAAACTGATTATTTGTGCATCTCGATCCCCTTCTCTCTCTCATAATTTTTAATGCACAGTGGTCGATAATAGACTATTTGGAAATTATTGATCATTTTTCCCTGGATTATTGGTATTACTGTGTTTAAATATGTGTAATTAATTGATACTTTGTGGGTCTTTTACTCTCTTTCCCCTTCATCATTAATCATCTTCCCCTCGCATTTACAAGTGCAGTATTTTTCGCTTCTCTGACTCCCCTTATTCCATCTCTCTCTCTCTCTCTCTCTCTCTCTCTCTCTCTCTCTCTCTCTCTCTCTCTCTCTCTCTCTCTCTGCTTTTTCACCTATCAACCGCAATTATAGGTTATCTCCTCAGTCTCTCTCTCCTCATCCCTTCTCCTTTTCTCCATATTCGCATTATGTTATTCTGATACTTCCCTCGCACTTATTTTTATCCGGTTTCCCCCTGTCTCCTTCTCCGTATTCTCTCCTCCTCCTCTTTCACTTTTTCTTTGCTACCTTATCTCCCTCTCCCTTCTTCGTAATCTGTTTGATCCCTCTCCCTTTCCTTATTCTTCTCCTGTTCTCCTAATCTCTCTCGTTCGATCCTCCTGCATCTTTACTTAAAAAATAAAAATCTTCCTTCCACCTCAGTCTCACTTCGTCCTTTTCACAGTTTCTCTTATTCATTTGTGTCTATCCTTTTCGTCACCTTTTATTTCCTTCTAACTCCTTTCGTCTGAATCCTGTTTTTTTCTTCGCATCTTTCCTCATACACTTCTCTCCCTTCTTCCTTCCCGCCCACCTTCCCTTTTCTCTCCTTACTTCTAAGATTTCTCTCCTTCTTGACTCCCTCCTTAGCTCTGTTCTTCCCACTTCCCTCCTCCCTCCCTACCCCATTTCCCTCTTTCTCTTCTTACCACTTTTCCTCCTTACCTCTCACATTCCTCCTTTCCTTCCTCCCTCCTTTCCACTTCCCTCTCTCCTTTCCTATTTCCCATCCCCTTTCCCAATTCCTCTTCCCTCCCTTCCTTCCTCTTTCCTTCGTTTCCACCATCCTTCCTTCATTCAGTAATATCTTTTTTTTCCTCCTCCTCCTCCTCTTCCTCCTCCTCCTCCTCCACTTCCTCTTCCTCCTGCCAGCCGGAGGGAAGAAAACCACACAGGCATATTTCCTCCATAATACTCCAAACGAGATTTTAAAAGAGAGAGGATGAGGTGAGAAAAGGTGTGAAATATGGGAGGGGTTTTTAGAGGAGGAGGAAGATGGACGAGATAAAGATTTCGTGGAAGAGGAGTAGGAGGAGATAATGATGAGGGTAAAGAGGAGGAGGAAAAGATAAGGAGTAGGAAAAGATGTTGATGATGATGAGGAGGGGGAAGTAGAGAGGAAGGAAGAGACGAAAAATTCGAGACGACGACGACGACGACGACGATGATGATGATGATCATGATCATGATCATCATCATCATCATCATCATGAAGAGGAGGAGGAGGAAGAAGAAAGGGTGGAGAAAGAGGGAAAATTCGAGGACGAGGAGGAGGAAATAGAGTGAGAAGGAAGAGAAGGAAACAGGAAATACCGTACACAGTGAAGATATTAAAGAGTGAAACTGAATGAAGATGCAATATACTTGGGGGAAACGGAAGAACGAAGAGGAAAGCTGGAAAAACACATCCATTTTACAGCCAATGTTCTCTCTCTCTCGCTCTCTCTCTCTCTCTCTCTCTCTATATATATATATATATATATATATATATATATATATATATATATATATATATATATATATATACAGTATATATTTGTACGCTCCCGACTGGGAATCGAACCCTGGACTTATTAGGTACTGTAGAAGTCAGGCACTGATACCACTCGACCACGGCGTAATAAAAGCTGTGACACCTGATTTTTTTGACGAACCAGGTAATTCAACAAAAAAATCAGGTGTCACAGCTTTTATCACGCTGTGGTCGAGTGGTATCAGTGCCTGACCTCTATCTAAGAGGTCCAGGGTTCGATTCCCAGCAGGAGCGTACAAAACTATTTGTACACAAGCGTGTAATGTACGTCTCTCCAATATATATATATATATATATATATATATATGCCTCTTCCCGAGATTATCATATTCACCATTATCATCATCAGCATCGCAAACAGCCTAAGACATTCATTTGCACAACGAAGGTCTTTGCCGTCTTTCTCCAGTTCATTCAGTCATAATAAAAATCTCTTATTTCATTTCCTCATTTGGTTGTCTCTCTGCCTCTCTCTCACTCCATCTCTGGGTTCCCATTCAATTTAATTGGTTGTCTGTCTGTTGTCAGTTCTACGGTAGACTTGATCTCTCCGTTCCCCTCTTCTTTCCACTCTCCTGCTTGCCTGCCTCCAATCCCATTCTACCTACCCACTTTCAGCTTATCCCTCTACCCTGCCTCCAATACCTCTCCATCCTGCTTCAATTCCCTCCGCCATACCTCAATTACCCCCCCCCCCAACCAGCCTCAGTAAATCAGCGTCAGTGCCAACAATTTGCATTCATTCTAGCGAAGACCTTCAGGCACTTCTCCTGCTACTCCATCACCCCCCCCCCACTAAATTTCCCCCTCTACCCTACGTCCTCCAACACCACTACGCTCACGACAGATTCACGGGTGGCTAAACACATAAATCTGCCGGCTGATGGATAAATACTAATTCATATATATATATATATATATATATATATATATATATATATATATATAGATAGATAGATAGATAGATAGATATATATATAAATAGAGAGATATATATATATATATATATATATATATACATATTTATATAGATATATATCTATATATATATATATATATATATATATATATATATACAGTACAATCAGCCGTTTGAGTGTCCACTGCAGGACCGGCCTATCCTGACCGAAGTAGGGACAATACAGCCAATGTATCTCAACCAAGTGGCTTACGCTGTCTGGTAGAGATTGTATGTAGGGTGAGAAGTGCTTGTAAGAGTAATTGTAGTATTGTTGTGGCTTTGGATGTGTGTTTAGTCTGTGAACCAAGTATAATCGGCCCGCGCAAGCCGACTGGGTGCAAGCATACTTTATAGTATGCGACACTGGTTCAATCACAGCACCCCTTGTGTCCGCCCATGCAGTACGTGGCCAGAAGAACGTTCCCTCGTTCTTCAGTGTACGAAAACGCACACTTTACCACTGTACCACAGGAGGCTCCACACATACCGGTATATATATTGTTACGGAACAGAGAAAGATAATGTACACTTTAAGTGAGAATACGAAGAGTCACTACTGTCCCGTAAAGTATAACAGAGAGAACGACTTACTCTACTATAACGGTAGAAGGGGGGGACTGAGGCAGAACACGCTCGTGATCAAACATGCAGCAACTGTGCGTTAAAATTACACAAAGGATGATGAAATCATAGGCTATGTAGTTGCGCAACGGATATCGCTTCTGACTGCGGATCAGAAGATTCCAGGTTCGAATCCTGGCGAGGTCGCCAAATTTATGTTACGGAACAGAGAAAGATAATGTACACTTTAAGTGAGAATACGAAGAGTCACTACTGTCCCGTAAAGTATAACAGAGAGAACGACTTACTCTACTATAACGGTAGAAGGGGGGGACTGAGGCAGAACACGCTCGTGATCAAACATGCAGCAACTGTGCGTTAAAATTACACAAAGGATGATGAAATCATAGGCTATGTAACAATATATATATATATATATATATATATATATATATATATATGTTTGTACGTATGTATGTATACTGTATACAGTATTGATCGACTAATAGACTTAACAGATAAATAACTGAGAATGTGAGCGCACAAAATGGCTCACATAAATTCCGCCCAAAATATTGATAAAACATGAATCTGACAGATTCCGTAGACAGATAATGGCTGATATGATACATATATTAACAAGACGTGTAAATGGACTGGTGAAAGGATGGATTAACACTAAGCAGTAACATAAACGGATGAATATACCAAAAAGGAAAAACAATGCATGACTGTTGCTTCCCCTCTAACCTTCTCAAGGCAAGTGAGATGAGAGTGGGTTCCATTCATACCGTAGTGCAGAAGAAGAGGAAGCTGATGATGACGGTGGTGATATTGATGATGACGTAGATGATGAGAGAAAAAAAAAACAGCAGTTTTCTGTTCCGGCGCATACATAGCTTATAAACAACAAGAATAGTTTAAAAGAAATACTGAAACAAAATTAAACATAGCTGTGTCCACTTACATTATCGGCATGTATATTCCTGTAAGTATAACGCAACATACCACGAAAATGTAGCTGAAATAGTCCATTACAATCCACTGCAGGAAGAAGAGTGGTGGCCAGACTTAAACATTTCCCAAGATGGCGAAGTACCGTGTGAAACAGGAATGAGATATCTGGAGCAAGAGTTGTGCATGTGAAAGCTGAAATGTGTGTGTGTGTGTGTGTGTGTGTGTGTGTGTGTGTGTGTGTGTGTGTGTGTGTGTGTGTGTGTGTGTGTGTGTGTGTGTGTGTGTGTGTGTGTGTGTGTGTGTGTGTGTGTGTGTGTGTGTGTGTGTGTGTGTGTGTGTGTGTGTGTGTGTGTGTGTGTGTGTGTGTGTGTGTGTGTGTGTGTGTGTGTGTGTGTGTGCGGTGGGGTGTGTGTTGGGTCCCTGGGCTGGAAAATGAGGATACTGAGAGGAAGGGTGTAAAACAGGACTGGGGCAGGAGGAAAAGAGGCAAGAAGAGGAGGGGGAAGAAGAGAGAAGAAGGAGGAGGAGGAGGAAGAAGAGGAGGAGGAGGAGGAGGAGATATGAGGGAACAAAAGAAATATGAGAAGGAAGAGAGATTTTTTTTTTTTATGTGACCGACTCTGGGCATAGGCTTCACAGCCTGCTTTCAAGGCCCAGTAGTCCTCCTACATACCGTACACCTCTACATGTCTACGAGAGGGGATATAAGAGGAAAGAAGGAAGGCAAGATGGGATGGTGAATAATAGCAGGAAGGAAAAGAAAGGTGTCGAGATGAGAAGAGAGATAAGAGGGAAAAGAAAGTAGCAGAAGGTGAGATAATCAGGGAGAGAGAAATAGAGGTGAGAGGTGCTTCAGGCAATGGACAAGAGAAACCAAAAGAAGACGTTGGGATAGGAAAGAAAAGAGGCGTGACTAAAGGAAGAGGAAAGTAAGAGGCGAGGAGAGGAAGTGTGGAGTAATGAAAGGAGGGAAGGAGATGGAAGACGGAAGAGGAGAGAAGTAGAGGGGAGACGAAGAGAAATAGAGGGATGAGGAGGAGCGGGAAGATAAGAGGAGAGTACAGAATAAGAAAGGAGAAACTGAAAGAAAGATGAGGGAAGAGGAAGGAAGTAGAAGAGCGACTTAAAGAGGAGACTCCAGTATGAAGAGATGTGAGGCGGAAAAGAGAAGAGAAGAAGAAGCAATAATAGTAAGTAGAAAGTAATAAAGGAAGAGAAGGGAAAGGTGTGGGGATAAACGAGGTGTACGAAGAGGAAAGGAGAGAGAAGGGGAAATAAAGGAGTGGAAAGAGGCAAAAGAGAATGGGAGAAGGAGATGAACAGAATAATGCTTAAAGGGAAAATAGGGAAGAAAGAGGAGTTAATAAAAGAAAGGAGATATGGTTGGGAATTATTATGAAGAGGTGAACAAACGAGAGAGAGAGAGAGAGAGAGAGAGAGAGAGAGAGAATGGTCGAAGGAGGGGTACAAAAAAAAGAAGAGGGGAATGGAGAAGATAAAGCTGAGGGAGGACAGTGGACATGAAAGAAAAATGTAGAATATGAGAAATTTAAGAAACATGGAAAATGGAAAGAAGAAAGAGAAGGGGCGGAAATAAGACAAGGAGAAGAGAACAGATAACAGGAGAAGAAAGGGAGGAAGTGAATGTATGTAACAGGAGGAGGGATGCAAGTTAAGAAGAGAGAAGGATGGAGAAAAGAGTGCAAAAAAGGAGGAAAATTTAAGAGGAGGAAATGTGGAGCCTAGAGAAAAGGGTACGAAAAGAATGGACAGAAAGCTAAGGCTGTAAGGAAACTAAAATGTGCGAAAGGAAACAATACACGAAATGCAGGAAATAGAAAATGGAGAGGAGCGCACGAGAAAAAATAACAAAACAAAAGGAATAACTGGAACGGCCAATATACGATGGAAAGCAAAAGGAAAATGGTAAGTAAAGAACGAATAAGGAATAGTACAACATAAAGAAAAGAAGAAAGGATAATACGTATAAGAGAATTAGAAAAAAGTTTAAGAAGAAAAGGACCGACTCATTCGTGTCAATTTCAAAAGAAAAGGGAAAATATAAAAGAGAGCAAAGAAGCATAGAAGTAAACAGTGATGAATGGAGAAGACGGGGAAGAACAATAAAGGAGAGAGGAGAGGAGGAATGAGGAATATGAGAGAAGGAAAAGAAAAAAGCACAGTAAAGCTGTGCATCCCCACTCTACAGGAGACTATGAATCGGTGAGGCTCACAGCAAACACAAAACAATACCACAGGTAGCATTAATAAAACACAATAGACAACCCTAAAACCACTTCCTGTAACGTTCTCACATACTCCCGATTGCTAGGCAACGCTTACGGTTAGAACGGCCTCCTCCTCATACGCTTGGAAAGGACCACGCCTGGCCTACTCTGCGGAGTGGAGAAAAAAGAGGAGAATACGATAGGACGGTGAGGTAAAAGACAAGAGAATAATGAGAGCAACTGTACGATGTGGACAGAAAGTTACGAGGAAAAAGAAAAAAGGGAAGAAAGCAGAGGAAGAGAATTAGGAAGAAGGACTGCAAGAGTACGAGGAGTAGAAAATATCAAGATAATTACGATCTCTCGCCTCTCCCAACACTTCCATTATCCACTTCCCTCCCCCAGTCTCCCTACCTATTATCTCTTTCCCCCTCCACGGTCCCCCCACTCCTTCCCCATTTCCTTCCCCAAACTCACCCCACCCATACTCTTCCCCGTCCTCTCGCTATACTCTTCACCACTCCCTTCCCCCTCTCACCCCTCTCGTTCTGTCAACCTCTCCTCCTCCACTTCACCACTCCCTTCCCCCATTCCCCTACCCTCTCTCTCTCCCAGTCTGCTCCCCTACCTCCTTATTCCTTTCCCACCTCCCTCACTCACTGTCTCTGCCTCCTCCCCTTCCTTCTCCCAATCACATCTTTAGGCCATCCTCCTGCTCCTCCACACACTTCCACTCCTTCCTTCCCAACTTCCCCACTCCCTTCCTTCAACTCTATCACCCACTCTTTCCTCCTCCTCCTCCCACTTCCTCAGCCTTTTCCCAACTCTTCCATCCATTATCTCTCCTCCCTCCTCCTCTGCCTCCCTTCTGCCTACTTCCTTATTCCACTCTCCAACTCCTCCACATATCCCCTCCCCCCTCCCCCTCCGGCGCACCAAGCAAAGTATTGGTGTCTGGGGTGAAGTTACTCGCACCAGCGGCTGTAAAATATAAACAGCTAATTGCACACACAGGCACGGGAGGAATACTGCAACTTAGAACACCCAACTCCACTCTCACACCGTAGTAAAAATTGCACCCAGAATGTTGAATGGCACTCAGAGGTGTTCCCTAAGGTGAATAAAACTATCTGATGGCTGCAGGAATAAATATAAACAGTTTATTGTATACTCAGGCACCAGAGGATTATATTAGCTTAGAACACCCAACTCCACTCTCATTATGAAAAAATTTGTATATACTTATCGAACTATATATTAGCTCATCAGGTAATCCTCACTGCATGCAAGCGCCAATCAACTCACGTACGATACATTTCAAACTCGCGTATTAGTTTATTTCAATTAACGCCAGACGATTTAATTATGCTCAAAATGAGACACAGGAGCCTGAGTGTTAATATTCTCACTATGAGATATATTCCCAAAGCTAAATAAAATGCCGTACAGAAAAAAAAAAGTCAGGTTAACATATAATATAATTTTCACTTTAACAGGTCTCCCCTACACTGAATAAAATCGTCCAGCGGTAGCAGTTATTAACACGGACAAGAGGCATACATATCAGAGTCACCTGCTGCTCCATTCATTACAAATGTTTCCCTTAGACTGAATAAAATCGTCTGGCCACAACAGGCACAAGAAAAGGAAAAATGAACACGTACTAAACTACCAACTGTTAACCCATTGCGCTTTGATAATGTTTTTACTTGTCACTTCCAGGCGAATAATATCATACGGCGCGCCAGGAATAAAACGACAAAACAGTTAAATGCTCAGTGACCCGGGAATGGAATACTGCAAGCCAGAGAACAAAATCTGCACTTACAATGTTGAAACATTTTTACATATCAAATAACCATCCATTCATTGTTCTGAATATGCCTTTATATTTTATTCTAACTCAAGACATTTTTTTTTTCTTTCAGCTGAGGGAATTCTACACAAATACATGAAAAATCACTATACTGTGAACATAATGTCAGAGAAGTCTCTACGTAGTGGAAGTTGAGAAATGTGAGAGTGTGAGGTGTGACAGTGTAAGGTGTGACAGTGTGAGGTGTCAGGGGGTGTAGTTGTGAGATGTGACGATGTGAGGTGAGGAAGTGTGAGGTGCGATTGTGAAGTGTGATTATGTGAGGTGTGGCAGTCAAAAGTGTGATGTGAGACGTGGTAGTATGTTGTAGTATTTGGTGTGAGAACATGAGATATAGTAATGTGAGGTGTTATAGTGAGTGTTGTGGCAATGTGTAGTGCTGCTGAGTGTGGTGTAGTATGGTGTGGTGCGGTAGTGTGTGGTGTGGTAGGGTGTGGTGCGGTATTGTGTGGTATGGTAGTATGAGGTGTATTAATGTGTGTGTGTGTGTGTGTGTGTGTGTGTGTGTGTGTGTGTGTGTGTGTGTGTGTGTGTGTGTGTGTGTGTGTGTGTGTGTGTGTGTGTGTGTGTGTGTGTGTGTGTGTGTGTGTGTGTGTGTGTGTGTGTGTGGTATTGTAGCAAGATCTGGTGTAGTAGCATGTTCTCGAGAAGTGCGAGGTGACAGAACGAGGTGTGGCAGTGTTTGGTGTGGCAGTGTATGGTATGCCAGTAAGTATGGTAGTGTGGTGTTGTAGTATATGGATTTGTGTGGTGTTGCAGGCCGAGGTGTGGCAATGTGAGGTGTGGAACAGAGACGCTTCTAACGGTACTAGCTGTAAACACTAAGCAATTAACTGTAAACGTTATAAAAAACCCTAATAATTTATGTATATTACGTGACATAATCCCAACAGCAACCCCTTATGAAAAGCATTTCATAACAGCGGACGTAATCTCCAGCTAATCCTTACAAACCCACAATTTCTACCCCATGCACACTGACACGGTACACACACACACACACACACACACACACACACACACACACACACACACACACACACACACATTAACCCCTTCACTACATCTCCCTTTAAACCCATTCTTTACTATGACTCCTTTTGTGTTTTGTTCTTCCTACCGCCAGATGATTTTTTTTATTTTTTTATTTAATGAAGGATCCCTCTGACTGGAAGAATTTTAAAAAATCCACTTAACTTCTTCACTACGATGGCGATTTTCTTTTATTCTTCTACCATTAGATTAAATAGTTCTGCATAACAATACTCTCGTAATGAAGACTCAAATCTGAGTATTGACCGGTAGAAGAAGGAAGAAAAAGAAAGTGAAGGAGAAGGAAGAGGTAAAGAAGAAAATGAAGAGGAGGAGGAGGAGATGGAGGAAGAAGAAGAAAAAGGCCATAGTACTGAAAGAGTTAACAGCAAATCAAACATCCTACCAAAAACCAGTGCAGGTTCTCACAACAACATTATGACGTCAACCACAGCCACAGCAAGTCTTAATTTGTATCCAAGGGCAGATCTCGCACCCTCCGCTATTCTTTCCCTTACGTGCTCTGTGTTCAAGTTCTGGTTTCACTGCAAGTTTCATCTCTGTTATTGCTAGACGTATTTATCACAGTATTGTTATTAGGATGAGGACGCAAAAACGAACATAACGACTGTGTCAGAGATCGTGTTGTGTGCGTCAGTGTTAACCATGCTGGGAATCAATGTGGTTAGGGCACGTACGGCGGGACCGTGAAATTGGCCCCAAGAGGCAACTACGGCAAACAGTACAACATTAACCTCAGTGCCACACACCACACTAACAATACCACACTATACCCAAACCACACACACCACACTGCCATAGCCTTAAACTATAAAAGTACAACACCAAACCACACCACAACAGTAACACCACAAAAGTATTAAACCATTCCTCACCATATCACCACACCACACCACATCATCACAGTCCTATACCACACCACCCCAAACCCACAGCAGTACCACAATACACCACAGCACCAGCATTATCCTCACCAGTGGCGGGGCTGACAATTGAGTCCGGCTGTACTTTTTTCCTGGGTAATTACTCACAAACTTTACACCACACCATTATCGGGATTACTGGGGGGAGGGTGGGGGAGCGTAGGGGAAAGAAACAGCGTGGGGGAACGGAGAGACGAGACGTTGGGAGTGGGACGGGGGGGAAGAGTACAGGGGAGTAAGAGGATAAGACGGGGGTGGGGGAAGGATGGGGGATGGTAGAGGAGTGGGACAGGGGGTGGGAAATGGATGGGGGATAGTAGAGGAGTGGGACAGGGGTGGGGAAAGAGTTGGTGAGGGTAGGGGACTGGGACAGGGAAGTAGGACATAGATGGGGGAGTGGGAAAGGACATAGATAAGGGAGTGGGACAAATGTAGAGAAGGGTGGAGCTGGGAGGGAGGTGAGGGAGAAGATAAGGCTGGGGTGAGGTAATGGATGGATTGGGCAAGTGCAAGAAAATGAATGAGGAGGGTAGAGTGAATGGAGAATGGGTGTGTGAACGAAGAGAGGGGGACATGGCAGACTTGAAAACGGAGGGAGAATTTGGAGAAGAAATTGGAGCGAGTGGGAGAGAAGGCAATGTTAAGAATGGCAAGAGAGGGATTGGGGGTATGCAGAAGAGGACAGTGACATGGAGTGAAATGAAAGAGGTCATGATTAAGGAGTGAATTACAAAAGAATGAACTGTAGCAAGAGAGGAGCAGGGGGCTTTACTACACACGTTCATGCTGTGTTTCAATACTTTAACTTCGGAAGTTTCACAGGTATGAATAAAATCGTGTGTCATAAACTGAATTAAAACACAAAGCTCCTTATTCTTGATCCAAAAGTTAATGGTGATACTGCTTTACGTTCATGGTGGGAAACGGTGCTGAAGAAGGACAGAAAATGGGGCAACGGTGAACGGAGGTAAGGATCGTTCATGAGGGAGAAAGAAGGAAGGAAGGAGAGGAAATGGTGGTGGGGGAGGAGGAAGCGGAAGGGTCGCGGGTGTGCGAAAGTGATAAAAGTAAAAAGTGTTGGGCGGCAATAGGGATGGCGTCAAAGGCCCGGGTCATAAGTGGAAAGAAGGATGGACTGAATGGAGGAGGGACGGAAGGAAGGTGGAATGGAAGGACTGATGGACTGGGACTGAAGGATGGATGAGGTGCGAGAAAGTGGAAGTGAAGGAATTATGGAGTAACGATGGGTGAAAGGAAGAAAGTGGATGGATGAATGGTATTAACAGATATGGAAGGAAGGATGAATAAAACTGAAGAGATAAAATAAAGAAAGAATTAATGGATGAAAGGAAGGAAAAATAAAAGTGAAGAGAAAAACTGAAGAAAGTAAGGGATGGAAGGATGGAACGATGGGGAATGAGTGGGAAAAAAGTGTGGGGAAGTGACCCAGTGAGTGGCGAGAGGGATAGGTGGAGTGAGTAGGGAAAAGAAGGAGAGAAATAAGGGGAAAGGACGTGAGGGAAGGGAGTGAAGTGAAAGGACGTGGGTGGGAAACTAAAAACAATAATAATAATAAAAAAATATATATATTGGGAGAAGGGTGGGAATAAGTGGAAGGAGGGGGAACTAAAGAAAAATGTAAAAGACACAGATGAGAGGAGAGGGAAGGGACAGGGAGCAAATCTAAAAATTCACTTGGAAAAAGAAAACGAGAGATTGGTGAAGCGTGGGGAGGGGAGGGGTGGGGAGGACAGGAGGGGGAAGAAATAGTGGAAGCGACACACACAAACATAGTCACACTAATATACTGATGCAACAACCACACAGGCATTACAGATCGTTACAAAGATATACAAAGGCATACCGTATATTACAAAGATATTACAGTCACACAGATATGTAAACGGACCACACAATCATTACAGATAGTTACATAATTAGACATGTAATCTACCACACAGACATTAGATTTAAATTTACTTATGTACACAGACAATGATTATATTCAAGTTACACAGTTATATCACTACTTGTACCACACAGACATTACAGACAGTTAACGTATAAATACACAGACTACACAGACTTAACAGAATTACATACCGGTAGTTATAAAGTTGCAGATCTTACGGTCCTTATACTAGGTGGTCGGCCAAAGTTGAATTGATATACCCTTTAATTACGGAAGTTTTAGGAATGTGGGAGCACAGAGAGAGAGAGAGAGAGAGAGAGAGAGAGAGACAGACAGACAGACAGACAGACAGACAGACAGTCAAAGAGGCATACAGAAATAAAGACAGCAGAGAAAGGGGGTTGGGAAGAGACAAAGAGGGGGGGGGTACGAACTGATGCGGTGGGTGAAGGTGGTTGGTAAGAGGGGCGGAGGATTAATGAGATGGGTAATGGGTGGGGGAGAAGAGAGAGCGTGAAGCAAGGGGGTGAAGTGGGGAGGAGGAGAGACAGGAAGAGTGGGAGGGGACGAGAGTGGAGAGGAAATGGAGAGAAAAAAGATGGAAGAGAGTGGAGAAAGGAAGACAAGAGAGGAGTGGGTGTAGAGATGAGATGGGAAGAGTGAGTGTCGATGAAAGGTGGACAGTGGCGAGAACAGGGGAGGAAGGTAAGAGGAAAGGATCAGTGACAAGCGGGAAGATGGAGAAGAATTGGGGAGAGGGGAAGGGAGGGGAGAAGAAAAGGGAGAGTAGATGTGACGAAAATGAAGAAAGAAGTGTAGGCGGGAGGGAAAGATGAGACAGGAAGGTTAAGAGGGAAGGAAAAAAGACGAGAAATAACAGAGGGAGGAAAAGTATGTAAATGGGGAAGACTGGGGGTGAAGAGATGAGTGGGAAGCATGTACTCGTAGGTGGGGGAGAAAGGCTGGAAGAAAATGAAAAGAAATATTTGGGGTGGAAGGGAAGAGAAGTGGAAATGAGAGTCAGAGAAAAAAGGGAGATAGCAAAGAGAGGAATGAGAAAACGATGCGGGGGGGGGGGAACGTAGATTGTGAGAGAAATGAGACAGGGGGGAGGAAGATGAAGAGGGAGAGGGAACAGAGAAGGGGGGGAAAGAAACACATGGTGAGACGATGGTGACTAAGATGGGAAGTTTGTGATGTGAAAAAGAGTGGCAGTGAATTACAGACTGGAGAGAGGGTGGGGGCTGGCTGTGGGGAAAGAAGAGTAAGACGAGAGTAAGAAGGGAGTAAGAAATGAAGAAGTAAGTAAGGAAGGAGGGTGAGAGGGGAATACGGAGGGGGAGGGTAGGCAAAGGAGGAAAGAGAGGCCGGGGGGGGGGTAAAGAAGAAGTGAAAACAACTTAGGTATTATGTGAAATGAAAAATTATGAGGAGGAACGGACGGAATTGAATTTGAATTTGATACATTTATTGAGATACACAATACTGTACATATAAAAATAGTAGTTGTACAATATCTCAAAAGGAAGATGATACTTAGGTAGTCATCTTCCCGAGCCTATTAATGTATTATATTAGATTACAATATACTGTACGTGTGATTGGTCAATAATTTTAAAGTGGACTAATTAGTAATCTTATATACAGTAATACGGACGGAGAGAATAGGAAAATGATGCAGGGAGGGGGGGAGGGGACTGCGAGGGGAGTAGTAGGCTGGGAGTATAGAGGGACGAGGAGGAAGGACGTAAGGAGAAAGGAGTAAGGAGTGAAGGGGGGGAGAAGCAGGCAAGGAGATGGTAGAAGGGGTAAGAGGGGAAGTCGGCAAGGGGAAGCATCTGGAGAGGGGAGTATTGTAGGTGGGAGAGTCTGGAGTGGGGGATAGGGAGAGGATCTGGAATGGGAGGTGAGGGACGCAAAATACGGAGTGGGGAGAAAAGGAAAGCTGCAGTGAATGACAATGAATTAATAAGGGGAGACGTGGAAAATAAAATAGGATAAAGAAGGAAGAAGAAAAAATATAAGAGAAGGATGACAGAAGGAGTTAAGAAAGATGAACAGGGAGTTGGGGAGTTGGGAGATGATGAAGATGTTATACCGAAAAAAGTGGAGATTTAATGAAAGTGACGAGAAACTTTGTATGAGAGAGAGAGAGAGAGAGAGAGAGATTGAGAGAGAGAGAGAGAGAGAGAGAGAGAGACAAGGCCAGAACTTGGTGCATACAGAAGTTGGTACGGCGCGCCATTTCCAGTTTCATCAGTAAAAGCTTAGGCAACCAGCGCACAAAGTTCCCTCCTCACCTGCCAACCCTCTCACCTGGAATCCGGTAAGAAAAAAATCGAAGGAACGCTTTAGTCATATACAGATGCGTGCGTAAAGTGAGATTCTGTTTTATACAAATCTACCGTTTTTCTGTAATTCAATTTCGGTGGAATAAAGTCATCTGGTGTTGGCTGTTTAATATAAGAGTTTTCCTGACCGTGAGAGAAATTGTACAAGATTCTGAAATGCAGTTTTAGTTTTAGACAGCATCTTTTTTTTCTTTTTTTTTTAACCTAATCAACTTGAAAATGAGCCTCTTTTGTGGTACGCAATAATTCAAGGTTTACTTTCGAGCCCATGCCAAAGAATGACCAGTATATCCGGTCACATTCAGTCAAGTACCGCATACAGTATATCAAAAAAAAAAATAAATAAATAAATAAATAAATAAAAGCTCCTTTACTGGACAGAGAGACAGGAAAAAATGAATTATTATTATTTTAGATGCCGATTACACATACGAATAATACATTTATAATAGGATAGGATTTTACAGACAACTTGTTTATAATGAGCAGAAATAAATCTTTACTGGTATCCGTTCTTTACTAATTCCCTCCGTGAGAACAACTCAGGATACTGAATTACAGACCCAAGACGCCTATATCAGTTCATTCTCGCTGCCGGCAGACGACTTTACATATCTCCATAGAAAGGCTTGATAGATAAGGAGTTACCGATAGTAGTCTCCATCAGTCCCTTCAGTAGGATGACTTCCGTAGTAGTTCATTCTCCCTACCAGTGGACGAAGTACTTCACTGTAGGAGTAGGGCCTGACAGTGATGGAATTAAAAACAGTATTTGTCAATCTTTATTTCGTTTTCACTACCAACAAACGATTTTATTCAACTTATGTGAGCTATGGTAGTAGGGTGGGTTAAGAGCTGTCATTATCAATTCCTTTATTTCGTTCTTGGTGCTGGAGAACGACTCCTTTATGTGGTGGCACCGATAAAACCATCTCGCTCAAATGACTGGCCATACCACTTCTCTATTCCCCAAAAGGAGGACAGTAAACTGGAGAAGATCAATTTAAGCCTGCAGTCCACCGTGTTCATGTTTCGAGAGAACCTAGAGATACAACACCAACATGAACAACAACAACAACTACTACTATTATTACCACAACCACTACCATCACCACCACCACTACTACTACTACTACTACTAAATCTCGTTCTCGCTACCGGCAGACGATTTCACTCAGTTTACGAGCAAGGACCCGGCGGTGAAAGGGTTAAGAGCTGCGAAGGATAATAGAGCTAAAATAACTGTAAACAAATGGCCAATTCGACCCAACCAAAACTACAATCACGGAACTTTTACGACGAGGGGGTAATTTCATCTGCCCTGAGAGAGAGAGAGAGAGAGAGAGAGAGAGAGAGAGAGAGAGAGAGTTAAAGAAATGTACGAGAAGAAACAGAATGGAAGAAAGAGAACGGAGAAAAGGAAGAAAGAAACGTTTAAGGAAATGAGATAATAAAAGGAAGATGAAAGACTAGTAGGACTGAAAGAAAAGGACTTAAGGGAAGGACAGGGAGAACAAGGTAGAGAGTACAAGTGCTCGTGGGCCCGTCGGGCCCCTCGCACTTGCTCCTGCGGAAGGCTCTCGCTCTGCTATACAGTAGTTTATTTTAGTTGTACAGTACACCCCTTCAGAATTCTTCGGCACCCCTTGCTCTGATACCCTTTGCAACGATCACTGTTACAGACGGCGTGAATACGTGGTGTGGTTGGTACCCCTGTATCTCTCTCCCTTTCCCACTGGATTTCATCATTAGCAGACGAATTAACACACACCAGCAACACAGAGCCAGAGATGGTAACCACATACCGTAATTCACGAGTTGATTCAGAATGCCTCGCGTGGTGTGGCGTAATGTATCGTGCCGTAAGGGTGCCGAAAAATTTTTTACGGCCTGTACCTATGAGCAAAAAAATCTACGGAGATCCTATGCCGGGCGCCTGAAGCGGCGTTTTTTGGTCAAAATGTGGTCGCTCATTAAATATAGTAAAAGTTTCTCAATCGTGATGGGACCAAGTTTTTTTCACATAAGCGAATTTTTTGCAATTTTTTGCCGATTTTCGTGCGATTTGAATGTGTAGTTTTGGCTGCCCAAAATACACACACACACACACACACACACACACACACACACACACACACACACACACACACACACACATACACCACGGCTAGTGCTATAGTATATTAGATGACGTAGCGTGCTTGAAAAATGGAGTGGGAGGAGAAGGTGAGTGGGATGACACTAGAGGGTGGAAAGATCAATATGGCGAGTGGTGAAAGGGAGTGAGTGAGCGAATGGAGTTACAGATAAGTGAGTGAAGAGTTATAACAAGTGGATGGAAAGTATACGTGTGAGGGGAATGAGGAAAGTGAGTGAGTGAGTGAGTGAGTGAGTGAGTGAGTGAGTGCTTGAGTGAGCGGGAGTAAAAGTAGTGAGAGTGATGTGGTGAGGCGCTGAAGATGAAAGTAGGTAGGGGGAGAGAGAGGGCTGGGGGAGGGGTGGGAGAGAAATCAGGAGGGGAATGAGGGGGAAAATTAGAGAGGAGGGTGAACAGAGAGAGAGAGAGAGAGAGAGAGAGAGAGAGAGAGAGACGTAGGGGAAGTGAGAACAATTTAGTACCTGAAAGAGAAAGGGTATTTAAGAGGAAGAGAGAGCGTGAGAAAATTATATACTGACTGTGTGTGTGTGTGTGTGTGTGTGTGTGTGTGTGTGTGTGTGTGTGTGTGTGTGTGTGTGTGTGTGTGTGTGTGTGTGTGTGTGTGTGTGTGTGTGTGTGTGTGTGTGTAATCCCTAAGTGAGGCCATTCCATGTGAACAGGAGCAGGAAATTGGTTTTATTGTGTCAGTCAGTACAATCCTCCCAGACCGCACCGCACCCCACCTCCCCTCTTCTCCTAACTCCTCACTTCACCTCGCTTACCTCACTCCTAACCCCACCTCCTCTTCTAGCAGTACCTCTTCCCCTCATCCTTCACGTTTCTCCCCACTCCTCGCCTCACCTCCCCTTCAAATCTCACTCCTTCCCTCTCCTAGCTTCATCTCCCCTTCTTTTTCCTCCCCTCGCCTTTCTCTTCTTAGCCTCTCCTCCTCACTCACCTCTCTTCCCTTCTCCTTGAATCCTTCCCATAATCTCCCATTTCTTCCCCTCCCCTCTATATCTTCCCAACTCTCTCCTCTGTTAACTTCCCCTCCTCATTCACCTCCCATCGCCTTTCCTGCTCCTCCCCTCCACTTCTTGTCTTCCCGTCTCCATAACCTACCTTCTCCTCCTCTCCCCACCTCCTCACTCCTTCCCTCTGTTGTCCCTGTTCCAATATAATATCAACTATTCATCTTCTCTTTCAAAGGCGTTCTCTGGATTTAAGGAATGCGTAGCTATTTTGTAACGTCCATTCTCTTCGCCAATTCCTTCATTCCCTCACCCACCCCCATTCCATTTTCTGCTTCCCTCCCGCCCAGTCCATTTTCTATTTTCTTTTTAAGCAAGTGGGATGAAGGCCTAACTCTATTGTTTCCCTGTCTGTCCTCTTCGTCATCCACATTTATCCTATCCATAATTTTCTTCTACTTCTACCCCTTGTCTATCCCCATTTCCAATTTCTCCCCACTACATTACCTGCCTCTTCGACTACTTCAAATTAAAGTCATTTACATCTTGCTTTACCATGCCCATCCTCTTCTCCAGCTGCTACTATCCTTCGTCTATCCATCCTCTTCGCCATCTACTTCTACCCCATGTCTATCCATCCTCTCCTTTTTCCACCTACTTCCCTACCTTCCCCTCGCTCCATTTCATCACCTAATGCTCTCGCTATTCTTGCAAGCGTTTCCATCCATCTAGCGGCTCTTTTTTCCTGTCTCACTTTGCCTGTGGGCGTGAAGGAGTGGAGAGGGTGGGAAAGATGGGGAGGGGAGTGGGGAGGGAGGAAAAGATGGAGAGGGGAGGGAGGAAAAGATGGGGAGGGGAGGGAGGAAAAGATGGGGAGGGGAGGGAGGAAAAGATGGGGAGGGGAGGGAGGAAAAGATGGGGAGGGGAGGGAGGAAAAGATGGGGAGGAGAGGGAGGAAAAGATGGGGAGGGGAGGGAGGAAAAGATAGGGAGGGGAGGGAGGAAAAGATGGGGAGGAGGGAAGGGAGGGAGTGGGAGGTGGGGAAGGAAGTGGAGAAGGAGTGGAATATGGGACGGAAGAGAGGAGATACAGGGAGTAGGAAATGAGGGAAGAGAGGGAAGAATACTAGGGTGGGAAGTGGAGAGGAAGGAGGGGAGGGAAGTGGGGAATGAATGGGAAATAGGACTGAAGGAAGAAAGATGGGGACTGTTATGGGAGGTGGGAGGTAAGGAGTGGGAGGTGGAGAGGGAAGGGGAAGTGAGAGTGAGTGGATAGTGGAAAAGTGTGTGTTAGGTAGGAACTGGCGAGGAGAAGCTATATACAGGCAAATTAAGTTGACAAAATTTCATTATGTCTGAACGGGTCACACATCTCTCTCTCTCTCTCTCTCTCTCTCTCTCTCTCTCTCTCTCTTTCTCTCTCTCATATCTTATACTCTTCCCAAACACTCATTTTCTCCATCCCTTCCTCCCTCCCTCCCTCCGTCCTTCTTGCTTCCAGTAATCTTCCATTCTCCTCCGAACCATTCATTTTCCCCCTCCCTCTCACCTCCTCACTCTGACTCCCCACACTCTCCCTCCCGCCCTCCCTCTCCAATCTTTCTCTTTCCCGACATCATCCCTTTCTTTTCCCAACCAGTCATTTTCCCCTTCTCCGGACCCTAACCCCATGCCTATTCCCTTCCTTCCCTCCCTCCCTCCCGCCCACATCATCCAAATCGCTTCTTTCCCTGTCCTGGCTCTCCCTTCTTTCTACTCCCACTCACTCCCTTCCCTCCCCACAACCTCCCATTCCCTTCCCCACCATTCTCATCCTCCCTTCACTCCTCCCAAACACCCTCCCCCAATCCAATCCTCCCTCCCTCTCCCCTCCCCACCCACATCCACACCAAAACGACTCTCAAATTATGCTCACTCCAGGAAAACTGTGTCCATAAATTACCGACCGAAAAAAAAATAAATAAATAAAAAACCTCAGTGAAAAATCTCCCACCCTATTTTTTACGATAATGAGAGTTGGAAAATTTGTTATCTCAGCACGAGCTTTTATTTTTTTTTCCAGAATAATTCCGCGGTTGCTGGTGGTTCTGCGGTGTGTGGGGGAATAATTGTGATGAAGGTGAGGCAGGAGATTGTGATTATGTGAGCGGTAATTAGCCTGGCCGACACTTTGGCCAGCAAAAAAAAAAAAAAAAAAGTTTGTGTTGATCGTTACCATCAGTATACGTATTATTGTCTAAATCATTCAGTAATATGCAACCGTCCGGATAGGGTGGACTACATGGAGAATGACAGCCAGAAGTGATTCTTCCTCATGCTGGTCAAGTATGAATCGAAAGGGTGTCTGTTGTGCAAGTCGTGTAGGCTATGAGAACGTGGAAGTACGAATGTAATATACCGATACTGTATTTCCTTCGTGTGTGTGGAACTGGGACTGTATATGCTATGAATATGAATAGACAGTGTGAAAATATATGGAAGCACAGGAAAGGACACTCTATAAACACCCAGTCTGAATGTTCTCCATGGTCTGGGTTTCGAACACAGGGGCATATGCATAACCTTGTATCTCGAAGAGGAAGACAAGCACCAAATTTTCCATTATAATTTCCGAAACATGTCATGATGATGATGATGATGACGAGAATGGTGATGATGATGATGATCAGGAGGAGGAGGAGGAGGAGGAGGAGGAGGAGGAGGAGGAGGAGGAGGAGGACGACGACGACGACGACGACGACGAGGGCGAGAAGGAGGACGAGGACGCGGAAGAGGACGATGATGATGATACGTGTCTGAACTTTCCGTATCCCTGCTGACTGCGCTCTACAATGGGAGACTCAAACTGGCCATGTATAATAAGCACAGGTGTTCCATTAGATGTCATTCAAAAATTAGGGACCTGCTTACACCTTGGCAAACTCAGTTCTAATTATACAGGTGGTAAACTCAGGGCAGAGGTAAAGATGGAGACAAGACACAAAATAACATCCATGGCTAATTTATTCATTATGCTTCGCATTATCACTGTCGGTAATTGTAGTGCAAGCTGTCTACCTATTTGTCTATCTCTGTTTATTTATCTGTCTATCTATTTATTTACGTATTCATTTTTATTACTCACTGTCAGCAGTTTAGTGCAAGTTTTCTCTGAAAGTAACTGTCCATCTATCTATCTATCTATCTATTCTATCTATCTATCCATCTATCTCTACCTGTTTTGTATCTATCTGCGGTTGCTGACGGCACCCTCATGCACACTCACGCATATTTGTTTTTATTAGCACTATATTTCAGTTTTCAGCTGGCACATTCCCACGAATTTTACCTCAAAATATTTTGTAAATGCTTATAATAACGCCATGTGAAGGTTTTTATTTTCTCTGCCAGATCAAACCATGACGTCATCAAGTGGAGGAACACGAAACTAACATACATCATTAAACTGACCTATAACACTATCGATATTTTTGCCATCATTATTAATTATTATTATTATTATTATTATTATTATTATTACGGTATTATTATTATCATTATTACCTCCGCCAAGGTTATGATTTCACCCCTGTCCGTTTGTTGGTTGGTTGGTTGGTTGGTTTGTGAGCAAGATTACACAAAAAGTACAGGACGGATTTCCACGAAACTTGGAAAAAGAATGGGCCTTGGCCCAGAATAGACTCCATTAAATTTTGGTGCGATTCCGTATAAAGGTGCGGATCCAGGAATTGTTTTTCACTTTCTTTAACATTGCGAGATACAGTAGGGCGTTTTTCGACATTTTCGTAAATTTTTCAGTGAATATTGCACAGATCTTGAAAATAAAATCAGGCATGTTTAGGATGTTGGTATCTATGAATATGTACAGTTTGGCACGGATCCATAAAAAATTCCGGATCTAGCGGATTTAAATATGCTTTTACAGGGAGGTAGTCTTTTTCCATATTGGATCAGACTTGACTGAATTAAAAAGAACCGCATGTTTGGCCTTGGCGGAGGTATGCCCTCCATTGAGTGCCATTCTAGTTATTATTGTCATTACTCCTGCCCTCCCAGGAGGGGCTCGGAGATGGGTATTGTTTCTCACTCGGTTTGTCTGTTTGTGTGTTTGTCTGTCTGTCTGTTAACAACTTTACGCGAAAACTACTGGTGCGATTTTGACTAATATTACAGGGATAATGGGCTACGATTTTCCGATCACCTGTTAAATTTTGGGTCAAATTGGGCCAAGGCCCAGGCTGTAGGTCCAAAAAAATGTAAGAAAAAAAGTAAAAAAAAAAAAAAAAAATGACTCCTTTCAAATTCGTCATATCGACATGAAACCAAAACCTAAAGGAACATCTTTCAAATCTGCATCCTATGACATGCCTCATGACAACAGGGGGGGTCACCCTCCAGTTAGCGATAGGGAGGTCATTGTCAGATGGGTTGGGCCTAAAATTTCAAATGGGCATAAAATCGTCAATTTTCACCCAATTTACTCCAAATCTGATATGTGACATCTTTGACTAGATATCCGGTTGTTTATAAGTCAACATTATAATGACTGCCGGGGACCCTTGGCACCGCTTTTTGTTATTACTAACTTCATCATCATTAATGCAACCACGCTCACTATGAGGGCTTGTTTGGAATACTTTTAGATTCAGTTAGACAAAAAATAAAGTTTTAATGTAGACATCAGCTCTGCACGTGTTTATGCCAAGAACGACCTACTTGTCCCAGAGGCCAAAGTGATTGCACTACTGCTCACTCTGCCAGCGGGAAGCTTTACGGAATACTTACACCGACGTTTCACTATAGCTAACACTCCCGGGCACCTGTGATTCACTCTCAGATTAATAAAATCGTCTGGCGTTAGCTGGAGTACAATACTAGCGTTGTGCCAACTATGAGATGGTGAACAGGACATGCAGGCTGCCCTTTTGCTGCTCATAACACTGGCTGTAACTGGCACAAGCAAGTCACACCAAGAAGCCAGTTCTACTCAGTGTGGACTTATGTCCATTTTCAAGGCTGCGCATTGCCTACCAGCAATATCAAGTGGTATAATAATATCAGTGTTCCTTATCATCACTTCATCACTTCCTAGTACTAAATCAATCCCCTGGCCCTATTAAATCATCAAGCAGTGCCGCTCCCACGTCAGAGCTCGAAGTCACACTATACTGCACATTCATTATACTTGGGCTGGCAGCCTCGCACACTGTGGTAGTGAAACATGACCGTGCACACCACCTAGCTAATCAGGGAGACTTATGCCTAGAACACATGCAGACTTAGACCTGTCCGGCACGTTCATTAAGTCTGACATGTACAGATGGAATGAACAGCCGCGGACCTAAACACTGATTCCTTGCAGTATGATAAAGAGTGAACAATGAGTTATGAAACGCAGTACAGTAATGTGGTCTTTGAGGCCTAACAGATTCTTTATAATAATTAATACATTATTTCCGGTGATCTTTTATTTACGTTATTCCTGCTGCTACTAGGCGATTTCGTTCAACTTAGGAAATGTCTCTCTTTTGAAGGTTAATGATGGCTATCTGCTCTCTACTGTATCTATCTGTCTATTGCCAGACGCCATAATCCCGTAAGGGGTGGCCACTGACTTTGAGTTATTTGTTTCACGGGGAGGGGCACTAACCCTCCACCAACCCACTTGTTGACACGTAGGGAGCACGTATGGTTTGGTTATATGGTTACCACCCAGCGCTGTAAATGGTTTCTTGGCTTACAGGAAACCATTTGGCTTGTCACTCAATGTAAAGCCACTCGTAAAGGAAAGAAAAGCAATAACAAGTGCCAGGAAAGATGGGAGAAATAGGAAGAGAGGAGGGCAGGCACAGAAAATAAATAAATAAAAAATAAATCTCACTAATTCGAAAAGTCTATCCTAAAGCAGTTTAAAAACAGGAGCTTGCAAGAACATATTGAAATAAATACGTCATATGACTGAAGCGACCACCAACCTCTCAGTCCAAGATACCAGCCATTCCCTAACAATCCCAAACACTGCCTGACACCCACTCGATCGGTCCTGTCTAATTACTGAGCTCTGACCCCGGTTTAACTACAAGGAATGTCAACACTAGAGACCTTATTGGAAGCGAGACTGGACAGGAAGCATGTTCATGCAGCAAATGGAGCTCAGTGGAATGGATGTTAGCTGGGCAACACTCAAGAGAGTACCTAAAGATCAGGGATCACTGTAAGATAATATCAGGCAACTTAACTGCTTCTCATTTTCTATGCGCGTTTTTGAACATCTGTTATGTCATATTTGCACAAACAGCGCTTTCTTCATTAGTAAAGCTGTATAAAAATTAGATTTTGCTGCATCAGTTAGGCTAATTTCGAAGTATATAAAGATCAGCGGTGTGTTGTCAGACAACGCTAGATCGATTGACACCAGCAGTGTTTACTTACCGGTATATTTTGCTAGCGGTTTTTAAGTTTGATAGAGTTTTGGTTTGTCGTTGTTTTTGACCATAACTCTGGTAAAGTGGTTGCTATCGGGATATTATGTAGCTTTACCTCCCTATGTGGATTAGAAGAGATTTCTTATTCTTTTGAATAGCCACAACGTAAAAACGACCGTTAATTTGAGAAATATGTGGGATCAGAGACATTGTACCTTATATTATACTAACCTTACACTGCATTACTATAGTATTGCAGTGCTTATTTCAACAATACAGTATATTCAGCTATAATATTACAGTACTATCTCTCTCTCTCTCTCTCTTATACACAAAATGACATTCAGTACGGTTAAGTAAAAGGCTGCGTATAAAGTACCACAGGCTAAATAGGAAACGTATATAATTACTGTCCATATAAAATACAGTACTTGATTTATGCAAGGACGGGGAATCTAAAGTGGTAATTGCATTTGCATATCTCTTAACGTATGGCATGAAAGCATCACTGTCATTTACAAATGTGAGGACTGGTTAGGCAAACACATATGGTAATATAATTTCATCATGGTACATAACATCGGTCATACAAAATGAGAAAAGATTAAATAAAATACGTCATCATTATTCATGTTTCACAACCTACAATCTAAAGAGTATGAACCCAAACCATTGTAGATCTACTTCAGTATGTGGGTTTGATGTACAAAATATCTGCACTGTATTTTTTAACCTAATCTGCAGTATGTATCACTGATAGTTGCAAGAGTCATATCTGATGCTGTAGAATAGGGATCACATATACTCATAAAAAATACTGTAGCTTCAATACAGTGTGTAGATCTTAGTACATCAGGTGTTTAATGTGTATGCATAATGTTCTTAACCTAACCTATATCATCTATCATGGTTGTTTACAACTGCTGTGTTTGGTGTTTCACACATGTCAATCACTGTAGTGTATGCACTACTCTCAATTTTTTCTCTTCTTTATTTAGGTACTATTTTTGTATGACAATAACATCTTAGATTAAAATATGATATTAATAATGTGTTGGTAACGGTTGCATTTTGAGAGTTATTACATTTAATTTATATTTTATCCAGTACAAATTCACAAAGTTTTCCCCTTACTGAGGAACTACTCAAAATTAAATTAGCACAGGGCCTGAAGATTGCTTCTACTTTTGAATGGAGATCTGATAAAGCAGTGGATGGATACACTAGAATTCTTTTCTTATAACTAGTTTACAAAAGAAAGTGTTATTAGTTAGTTATATTTTTCTTTGTTGTACACAAGGATTTACTATCAATCGTAAAATCATTTTCTCATCAGTATGCCTTAGCCTCATACACCCAAAATTAAAATACCCCACACATATAGTATACAGTATCTTATATTAAATGCAGACAAAGGTCATCTCTCACCAACCAAACTCTTTATTTTATAGCTAGTAAAAATGAAAGTGTGAAAGTTAGAGGGACTACACACTAGGTCCAGCATCTAACCTATTCTGTTTTCCATTTCAATTATGAAAACATCCTATATCCTTACACTGCCTCTTTCAGTGTATATTATGGTATAATTACTCTTTTCATAAATGGGCCAAATACATGAAAATATATAAAACTTGCCTAGCAAAGCCAACGACACTCACCTGCAGACCAGCTTGGCCACTTCACCTTAAGATCTCATAATTTCCTTCTTGCTGCATAACAAGGGAGTCGAAAATGTCGCATTGAAGATCCATGAGTGTTACTGCCCCATAACGCAGCAAAACCTACCATTAATAAGGTCAAAAATGCACCAACAAACGCACACAGCACCCCCCATTTTGCGGCTACCAACAATCTGGTTTGTCATCACTATAATTCTGCGATTATCTCGGTGTTTACGAGTACTCTGAAGTAAAACCTTTGAAGTAAAATCTAATACCTGTACACCAATCCTGTATGAGACAACCCTAGCATGTAATCAATATGGACGGTGGGTGTTAGCGCCGAAGTGGTGACATGCGGAGGTGTAGGAGGACTACTGGGCCCCAAGGAGGACTACTTGGACTTGGGGATAGGCCCTGAACCTTTTGCCCAGAGTCGGAGACGTTAAAAAAAAAAAAAAAAAAAAAAAGTAGACATGAAGATTAAAACGAAACTCTTCAGGAGTTCAAATTAACAAAATATGCTATAATTTAAGAGACATTTTATTTATCAACCAATCATGTATCACAGCAGGTGACGAAATGTATTTTTAGACGAATCTGCGGTCAGCCAGCACCAGGGCTGTAAGGTCCATCCATCCATTGCCAGACGCCATGTATCCCAAATGGGGTGGCCAAGGGCTTAGAGTTAATTGTTTTACAGGGAGGGGCACTAATCCTCCACCAACCCCACTTGACACGTAGGGATGCCAACAGCATCTGGTGTTCCTAGGCGGTCACCCATCCAAGTACTAACCAGACCCAACGTTGCTTAACTTCGCTGATCGGATGGGAAGCGGTGTACTCAACGTGGCATGGGCTGTAAGGTGTTTGCACAAAAATGGCCATATCAGCCGACCAATCAGCGAGCAACTGAAAATATTGACTGTCCAGTCTCTCTTTCTATAGGGTCTCTAGTCAACACCAGTAACAATGATAAGCAAACTAATTCTAAACTAGCTGAGGTTACTCGTTATGCTTACCATGACCACCACACTACCACCACTCCCCTCAACCGTTCCCCAACCATCACAGCACCACTGAAACACTACTCAACCTCGTCTCCGCAATACCATTATCACATCGCCTCACACCACTACCACCACACTGCCTCCAGTCCACCTAAACCCCGTCACCACCAACACCACTACCACACACCGTCCAGTCCACCACCACATACCACTACAAACAACCACACCACCATCACATCTCCGTCCCCAATTAAGCTCCGTTAGCGCCAACCCCATCCCTCCCCCTCTCCCACATACACCTTCTCTCCGGCTCCTTTAGGCCTCGTGGGGTGGACGGAAGACGCAGCAGGTAGTAATGTGGAGGTGGACGCACGCTAATGGACGCACACGCACGCAAATTGACTAGGAAACCCGCATGTGGAGAGGGACGCACACAAATTGACAGAAACCCATGCATATTGATTGGAGGAGCCGCATATAGATAGGGAACGCAGCAATGGACAGAGATGTACACAAATGGGCGGAAGGAAATAAGCAAATGCAGAGGAGCGCATGAAGAATGAGAACGCAAGCAAATGGACAGAAGAACGTATTCAGTGGACAAGGGAAATGAAGCAAGCATAGAACGATGCACGCAAACTAACAAGGACACAAAAGGAATGACTAGAAGGACAAAAATAAAATGAGAAAGAAAGCACGCAAGCAAAAAAACGACACAAGAGACACGAAATATGAGAACAACTGCAGAATTATTAAGGCTGAAGCACACCCATTAATAAATTTTGTACACGCACGCAAACCAAACAAGAATATGAAGCATGTGAAAACTTATGATCAAGGCACGCAAATAGCAGATAAATAAACTCATGGAAAATAAAGACAGTAGTAGAAATTAAAATAAAAGAACAAATGCAAAAGTGACCTATATCCACAGATACAAATGGAAAATGAAATACACCCACTGATTCACACACACACACACACACACACACACACACACACACACAAGACACGCACACAGAGCCGGAGATACAGAGTGAGTTTCCTTGTCGCATTATTGACGTATATTGGACAGGTCAGGGAGTGGGCAGAGAGTTTAAAGGGAGTGGGTAGGGAGTTTAAAGGGAGTGGGTAGGGAGTTTAAAGGGAGTGGGTAGGGAGTTTTAAGGGAGTAGTGACCAAGTTCAAAGGAAAAGGGGAGAGAGCTTTGAGGGACAGAGTGGGATTTTACATGGAGTGGGAGTTTAAGGGGAGTGGAAAAGGAGTTTAAAGGGCGAATGGGAGAGTGTTTACAGGGAGTGGGATAGATTTTTAAAGGAGCTGAAGAGAGTTTGAAGGGATGGAGAGGGAGTTTACTGGGAATGGGAGGAGAGAGGAGATGGAATTTAAAGGATGTGGGGAGGGAGTTCAAAGGTAGTGGGGAGGGAATTAAAGGAATTTGGGAGGGAATTCTCAGGATTTGAAGTGGAGCCCTGAGGAGTTGCGGTGATGAACAGATGGAAATGAGATTGGAGAATTTTTAACCAGCTGAAAGGGAGAGGGATAAGAATGGGAGATGAGAGGGACTGAAGGGAGCGAGAGGGACTAGGAAGGGAGTGTAAAGGAATAGAAATGGGAAAAAGGAAGAGGAGAATAGAAAATGAGGCTAAAGGGATTTTATAAATGAAAATGACGAGAAAATGAGTGGGAGGGAGACAGATAAGTGATGAACTGGAGGGAATGCAGAAGAAGTGAGGATGAGTGACTGGATATATTTTTGGGCAGGAAGTGGGATAGACAGGCTTATGAGATGGACTAGAAAAGAGAGGGAGATGAAGGAATTAAGAACAAAACTTGAAAGGAACAGGATGAAAAAATGAGATAAATGAGTGGAAACACAGAATGATACGAGTGAAAATTGCAGGATATAGATAGAAAACTGATTGGGCCAGGAATGGTAGTTGTTAAAAATGTGTGTGTGAGAGAGAGAGAGAGAGAGAGAGAGAGAGAGAGAGAGAGAGTTTTAAATGAGAATGTGGGAGTTTCGAGTAAGAATAATGAGAAGAATAAGAAATAAGAATGGGAGAAGAGGGAGGGGATTTGGAGTTGAGAGTGAGAGCAGAGAGAAATAGGAAATGAGTCTAAGAGGGAGTGGAATGGGATGGAAGTGATTGTTGTGAGGGATGGAATGGGATTAAGGACGAAGGATAAGAGGGCCAGAAGTGAAGCCTGAAAGGAATTAGCTGAGAGAGAGAGAGAGAGAGAGAAAAAGAGAGAGAGAGAGAGAGAGAGAGAGAGAGAGAGACACACACACACACAGACAGACAGACATACAGACAGACAGACAGACAGGCAGAGACCAGTAAAATAAAACTTTAATCTGGAAACTGACTGACACTGACAGGCTAACACAAACACACAGACAATCATCTCAGAGACAGGGTGACTGATACATACACGCTGACATCAGACATACATGTAGGTAGACACTCTGACAGCGCACACAGACACAGACAAGCTGGAATCCAACACACAGAAGGCTGTCAATTCACCTACATACAAACACAAACAGAACAATAATACAGACACCCTAACAACACATATACATACAGGTAAACAGATTGGCCGAAATTATAGACATACAAACTGATAAACAGACAGGCCGGTAAAACACGCATATACGGACAAGACAGACACAGGCAGACTGGTTACAGAGACATACAGACACAGACAGGCTAGTAACATACAAAGATGGAGACAAGGCAGACACAGACAAGTAACACACTGACAGGACAGACACAGACAGGCTGATAACACAAAGGCATACGGTGAAGACAGAGACAGACTGGGGATAGGCGTAGAGGGAAGACAGTGAGGCTAAGAGCACAGATGGGCATCCAGTGGTCTGATTAACCGGTGCTGGATGCTGACAGCTACCACTACCGCAACACCACACACAGACACAGACACACACACACACACACACACACACACACACACACACACACACACACACACACACACACACACACACACACACACACACACACACACACACACACACACACACACATTCGTAAGCACTAATGTACACACATTTACACATATACACACATGCATCCTTACACACAAGATACAGACAGATAGATAGATAGAGAGGAAATGAGAGAGAGAGAGAGAGAGAGGGGGGGGGGGAGAAAGACATTACCATTACATCAATCCTGAATGAGACACACCCTAACAAGTATTCAGCGGTATTGGTGCTGAGGTGGTAGCATGTGAAGGTTTGGTACACATGGGAGGGTTCCTCGGCCCTAAAAAACAAAGTGTCAGGACCATACCCAAAGCTGAACTCACAAAATAATCTGTTTACAGCATTTACCAACCACGGGTACTAACACCTCTTCCTTACTGGTTTATTTCAGAGTCTCCTCCGTTACTCTATCCTTGTGCGACATTCATGCAATCTACGTTGGCTTCAAAAATATATAAGAAAGGAAATATAAGTTGTTAATGGGTAGTTCTGACAATAAATCGTTAAGGAAGAGGTGCTCGGGAGCCTCCTTACCCGACGAGAATACGAACCTATGAGTCTGATCCCCGCCTTTGCCAATGGATCTGAGAGTTGTAGACTTAACTACCAACAGTAACCTATGCCGCGTTCTCTTGCTGATTCACATATTCGACCGGGTTAAGTTTGAAAGAGTCAGCCTTGATCTCCACAATCTCCTTTTGTTGTATACTTGCAACCACCTCCAGATTTTATATAGATCTGAGGGGACGTTTTATGGAGGAGGAGGTTAATGGAGATCATTTTAGTTTCCAACACTGCGAGAGGTTTCTCCACATTAAATAATATTATCTAGAGTATCAAGGATGTAATAAGGAGGACGTCTTCGTAATGAAGAGGTTCAGGGGTCTCCCTCATACCTAAGCCTTATTCCTGACTGTCGGCGTGTCGACGCTCAATCCTTTCAAGACATAGGACCTCATGGCCATTTTATCATTTATTCTTAACGACCAAATTAGTATGTTCAACTTAAGAGTGAGTCCCATCCTGAAAGCGTTACAAACTGCCTCCATAAACGCTTTCAAGATGCGAGAAATATTAACTCTTATTATTCTAGCCCCACATGATATAACTCAGCTCCGGTGGTTCCTGTCATAAGCCTCTAAAGCAGGGGTTCTCAGCCTGGGGTACGCGGACCCTCAGGGTACGGCAGAGGCATCGTCAGGGGTCCTCAAAATTTGTAGATTTTGAGGGAGTACAAGGTCTTTCTCAATCTTTCTTTCCCACTGCCTATGGTCTGCGGTCTTCTAAAAGCAGTGTGCCCAGCATCTCGGAATGAACTTGGGTTTTCTTCGCATTCATATTTTTTTTTAAGAGACAAGTTTTGAAGCCTCTTGCCTTTAGCTTTTTTTTTTTTTTTTTTTTTGTTATTAAAAAAAGTGAACCTTACACAAGTACACGTTTTAGTTGTAGCCTACAAGTTATAGTTGTTTTGTGCCCGTTAGTCTAGACCTTACTCTTGGTCCATTATTTAATTTAGTTAATAACGAGATTCTGGAAGATTGTCGTCAGAGAGAAAGCTCTTTTAGACTACACATGTTTATATTGCAAAACTAAAGGATATTAATTATCCGTAGACGTTCTTTGTCTGTCCATTGTACACACACTCCAAAAAGTATCTTTACACCTCTTGTGCGAAACAGACACCACGAATAAAAGATTTGATAACAGGCCAACGAGGCAATCCTCATGTTGGTATCATTGCTTGCCTGCGGTGTGGCCTCACCTACTTGAATCAAATGATGGGCACTGAAATTAGGCAGTAAGATACTGTCATAGGAACGCAATATGGAACTTGATCAGAACTTTGTGCATCGTTGTTATAACACTAGTATTGTCATCTTATGAGTGATGAAATCATGCTATGTCATTTCACATGTTTATATTTTTGCAGGTAATATAAGACGATCATGCCAGGTGTAATACTTCAACTCCGACAAAAACATCAACCTTTATGTCTCGAAACAAATCAAATATACACCCAGTAATAGCCATTATCACCTTATTCCTGGTGATTCACTATCCCACGGTGCAGCACCAGTACAAGTATCGAATACGATACCCAACTGAAAACACATCCCTTTGCTACATCTATTAATTCTCCCATGAATAATACTACAGTAGTCCTATGTGGCAACCCTTCCACAGTCACGCTTACCTACCCTACCCAAAAAAACTGAGATGATCAGTGCATAACTCATCGGTCCCCCCTGTGAAGATACTTTTTGGAACTGCGTGTACCTCATGCGTATTCTGAAAATAATAATAATAATAATACAAAATACAGTATCACTACTCTTAGACCTTTACATTTTGCAACTCCAAGTGAAGAATTACTGCACTCAATATTATATTTCAATAGCCGTGTAATGTATTCCGTAAAAACTTCTAAGGCATCACCCTGAACTTTAAATTACTCTGAGATACTAAGCACGCATAATTATCCTGTATCCTCTACCAGTTATGTCCAATACCATGCAGCATAGAGGTATCGAAGCTCCTTTTTTGACCGTATACACATCAAGGATTTCGCACGACTCCTCGCCTCTCAGTTCCACGCACAACACTTCCCTCACCCTCAGGAAGGATTAGACGTGTTTTATGGTTTCAGTGTCTTTATCCTAGTATTCTCCTTGTCTGATTTACTGATTTCGCATGCTGCTGCGGAGTGAATGTGGAAATACTCAGCTGAGGATTCGTTGGTGTGGGATTTCATTAATAGTGTGTGGTGTGGTGTGGTGTGCAGCTCTGTAGTGTAGTGCATGATTGTAGTGTATATGGTGTGCATAACTAGTGTGGTGTTTTATTGGTGTGGTGTGTAACTCACATGGTGTTTGGTTAGCGAGTAACTACTGTGAGATTTATCTGGCAATGGAGTGTGGTATGTTATGTGACTGGTGATCTGGTGCATGACTAAAATGGTGTTTAATTACAGTATACGATTAGTGTGAATACCGGTATCGGTAGTGTGGTGTGGTGTGATATTTGACAGAAGGGTGACAATATGATGGCCTGCAGAGTGACTGGAATTTTTATTTTGTGTTTCCGACTCTGGGCATAGGATTAAAAGCCCGTTCCCTGAGGTCGAGCAGTCCTCTCACGTACCACACACCGTACATGTCGCCACTTCGGCGCTAACACCCACCGTTCGTTCATACTGAAGACATGCTAGGGATGTCTCATGCAGGACTGGTGTATTAATATTTGCGGGGGTGTTTTTACGACATCTCGGTGGGTCTTGTGGTTAATTAGTAAAGTCTGTTATAACTAAATTAAAACCCTTAAACTGTTCCCAGCCCCAGCCGTGATTCGAACTCGCGTCCATTGAGCAATAGACCACTACTCTACCCACTCGGCCACCATCTCCCATGCGTTAAGAAGTGTTAAATGTACTGTAAAGCTATCGACGGCACGTAGGTTATTTAAACAAGCAACTTTTATTGAAAAGTCATTAGAAAAGAATAAACCTTTGCTGCTTCCAAATCTTCCCCAGCACAGGACGGGCTTTACTCCATGTTAATGTGCCAATAAAACGTCATTCCCCAGTGTGACTAAAGACTGGCACATCACCTCCATCACCATCACATCCTCGTTACCACCTCATTACTGTTACTTACTGCCTCGTTCTCTCATTGACGTCACGCCTCTCTCTCTCTCTCTCTCTCTCTCTCTCTCTCTCTCTCTCTCTCTCTCTCTCTCTCTCTCTCTCTCTCTCTCTCTCTCTCTCTCTCACACACACACACACACACTCACACACACACCATGCTTCCCGTCTATCTATCGATCCATCTCTTCGGCAATTCATTTATTTAACAGAGTCCAATAACTGCCTCTCTTTGTCATCTCCGTCGTACCATTTGTCTCTCCATCTTCATCTACTTCACAAACTCCTGTCCCTACTTTTTTTATAGCTCTATCTAGCCTCCTCCACCGCCTCCACTTGTCTTCCACCAACTGTAGTCTCTATATTCCATTTTCCTATCCATCTCTCTTCCACTGTATCTCGTTATGCTTTCCATTTATCTTCCTTTTCTTTTTCCAGCTTCAGTTCTCATTACTAGGCCATACTTTTTGTTTTTCTTCCATATTTTATTTTGTCCTTTGTTCCTCTGCTTCCTCCACTTATTCCATCCTCTGTTGCCATCACTAGTTCATTGTATCGCTTATTCTTCCGTGTATTACTGTTCTTACGTTATCAATCTCTTCTCCTTTAATTCCTCTCCTTCTTCCATCACCAATCTATTTGTTTTTTCCTTTTCCACCGCCATTCTTCGTATTCCTTTGTTTTCTTCTGTTTTCCATCCACACTGCTCCACCTTTACTCCACCCTGCTTCCTCTCCACTTCCGCCTCTACTCCCATACCGTCTAGCCACTACTAGTTCTGCATCACTAACCTCCACCACTAAATCACCTCCCCCACCACTAACCGCAAGTGTCATTATCACCTTTACCCACTATTCGCCATTACCTCTTCCACTACAGGCATCACCACTACTACTACTACTTCCACTTAAAATACCACACCTAATCTACTACAAACACCACAATCACTACCACTTCCACTACAAATACCACAATCATTATTACTTCAAATAAACACTAACACCATACTCACTTCTACTTCCACTACAGAACTACAATCACTACTACTTCCACTGCAAGCACTACAAGCATTACCACTTCTGTATCAAACACCACTTGCAGTACGTTCACCAATTGTACCAAAACTACAACCAACACTATCACTACCACCGCTAAAACTACCACTATTAACACTACCATTACTACTACTAACAGTGCACCACAATCACTATGTTAGCATACCATTACTAACGACCTACTACCACTAGCAACTCTTCACCGCCATCACTACTGTTACCGCCACCAACACTACTCCTATCATCACCACCACCACCACCACTGTCACCATCAGCACCATCACTATACACTGCCACCACTACGACTATCACCACCACCACGACTATCACCACCAGTACCACTACTATCACTACCACAACCACCAGCACCACCATTACCCACTAACCATCTCTGACCCAGCCCAGCCCTCCATAACCCAGGCTGATGGCAGCAGTGAAACAACAGGTGGGTAGTTTTGAGAGAGAGAGAGAGAGAGAGAGAGAGAGACAGACAGACAGAGACAGAGACAGAGAGAGAGAGAGAGAGAGAGAGAGAGAGACAGACAGAGACAGAGAGAGAGACAGAGAGAGACAGAGAGAGACAGAGAGAGACAGAGAGAACCAGACGATTATTTTTCTTGTTCATATACCAAGAAATGTAGCCTAATGTAAAAAAGTTAATGGTGTCTTTTTGTCTTCATAATTATTATCTATTACTGTTTCCCCGCACACTCACCCGCCCCAAATAACAGAAAGGGAGAAAACAATGTGGATGGTGTTGTAAAATTGCGATGGAACTCTCAGCTCGTTTGTAATTTGTTCACAACCGCAGCAATTCCAAATCAGTGTAGTTGCCCTTGTGATGGAGGTGGTGAGAATTTGTGCGGATGCAGCTACAGTTGCAAATCTTCGTGACATCACTAATATACAGAGAGAGAGAGAGAGAGAGACAGACAGACAGACAGACAGAGAGACAGACAGAGACAGAGAGACAGACAGACAGACAGACAGACAGACAGACAGAGTGTTACTTAGAGTTGCCCGATACATTCGGGAAGCAAAAGAATGCGTATTAGTACAACAGAAACGATACAGTGGAAATATGAGGCAAAATTTCCTACAGATACCATTAGATCTAGAACTAACACACTCCGGACACTGCTATCACCCCATTCAAGAACGCAGAATATGCCTGCATGAATAGAGATGCTTTTCACAATGATCATTAAATACTGTACTGATTTGTAGTTTAACAGTCTAATTTTCTGGAATCTGTCTTATAATCCTAATAAAAATAATGCAGTCAATTAACAAGTCGCTATTTTTAATGGTATTCTCTGCTTTCAGTGTCGTTTACCATTCGATTTATCTGTCAGTCTATTTATTCACGTATCTGTTCTCCTCAATGAATGCGTTAATGTGGGGCCATTCCCTCCCTCCTTCCTCCCCTCCACTCTCCTCTTCCTCCGTGGCCCCCGTGCCTGCGTTACACTATAATGTGCTCGCCCTCATACTTTATTGCTTAATTTACCAGAATATACAGCCTTCATTTTCTATCACAATGACCAGAGTTTATTTGAGACACAACTTTCCAAATTTCCACACGCCCTGTAAGCTCTATCGATACATGCATACATACGTTACGCGGATACATATTACACGCGGATGCAGATTTACACATGTAATAATGACAGAGGCTATAGCGTAACTTGGCCAGGCTATGCGATACAATAATACGCAAGGTGGGGCTCAACGCAAAATACAGGCGTGGTAACTTAAGCCCATGTCAATAATTCCTTTACATTTCTGGGGCTCCGATATAATAAGGTAGCCTGATACTGTCTTTTCCTTTAGCACATCTTCTTTAGCTCCGACACGCTTTCAGACAGTGTACACTACCTACTGACCGTAACTGTTCATAACGCGACACAAGATCACATCATCATCATCATCATCATCATTACTCCAACCTAGGAGATGGGGTGAGGATGGCTGCAGAAACAGAGAAAACACCAAAGCAGCAAAAGCCATCAACTATTAAGCTCAATCAAATGACCCAAATAATCATTCACACATCATTCAGTCCTCTCATTATGAGGCAGGATTATAAACAGTAATAACCCGAATAAAACTGTAAATATATCTTTTCGTCTAATTTTGGGAGAATCTGTGGGCACATCTCTCTGAAGCTCCTATGATCTACTCAGAAATCGTCTAGAGTTGGCTTGAATGCAATGCTAGAATTGTCCCAGTCATAAAAAGGTTAATGGCGAGTGTTATCACTCGGATTTTCCATGATTAACACTCATCTAAATAACATCGTCTGACGTTAGTTTGAACAGAATGCTACAGTTGGCCCGCCCATGAGAGTGTTAATGTGTGGCCGTCAGTGCAATGCTCTGATATCTTGCATTAATGTGCAAAGGGTCAGTTTCTGCTGAACACAAGTACCGCTGTCTGAAATGACGATGTACTGTACAACAACTCAGAATAAGATACAAGTATTGTTTCAGTGACAATTACAGAAATGGGCAGAGTATTTTTTTTTTTTTAATTAAAACGTAGAACTAGAAGAAAAATTCCCCGAAAAGTCTGTGAATAAAGTTTTGCACCCTTGTAATCATAATATTATCAATAAATTTTATCACATATATAATCTAAACAATACAGACAGAGACCATCCGGTTCAGGAAATGTACGGTATAACCCTGCTTCGGCTGCGTTTAATCGCTGTTTCTTCAGGAGGGTCTAGGTTAAGATGGGCTAGGTTAGGTTAGTCTGTTAGGGTTACATTAGGTTAGGGTTACCGAAAGATAAACAAGGGCTACTACTGTATATGGGAGGGAAAAAACGGCTTGCAATACTGGAGTATGAAGTCGCGGGGAGGGAGGGTTTGAGAAGGGCTAAGAGGAAGTGGCGGGGTAGGGGGGTAACTGGAAGGGTACACGACCTACAGCCGAGGGGTCCGGGATTCGATTCCCGGACCGGCCATGATATGAGACCTTTGTACATGGCCTTCTCTCCAGACTGTTCGCACGTAGAAATGCAATAGGAACCTGGATAGTAAATCAACGGTTGCTTATCCTAGCCCGGGGAATGAATGGGATTTAGGGCAAATCGAACGTCTGCCTAAATGAGCCTCGTGCTGTCAATAGGCACTGGTCTTAGCTCTAGTTTATAAGAGTCACGTGCTCTCTCTGCTGGAATATTGCTCACCCTTGTGGAAGGGATATGGAGAAGTTGCACTAAAACAACTAGACAAAATTCTGAACAAGCTGTTAGAATTATTAATAACCCCGCTATTACAATTTTTTTTTTTTTAATGTGACCGACTCTGGGCATAGGCTTCACAGCCTGCTTTCAAGGCCCAGTAGTCCTCCTACGTACCGCACACCTCTACATGTCACCACTTCGGCGCTAACACCCACCTTCCATACTGAATACATGCTAGGGCTGTCTCATACAGGACTGGTGTATTGGTATTAGCGGGGGTATTTTTACGACATGTCGGCGGGTCTTCTGGTAGAACAGTAAAGTCTGATTTTATGAAATTCAGATCCTTAAACTGTTCCCTGCACCAGCGGGATTTGAACCCGGATCCGTTAGGACTGCAGGCCAACTCTCTACCGATTGAGCCACCGCCTCCCCCTCTCCTACAAGTAAGGAGAAATGTTGCCTCTCCTACATTATTTTATAGATATTTTTATGGCAAATGCCCAGACGAAGTTGCATCCATTGTGCCACCTCTCCATGCCTTCCCCTGTGCTGCACGAGCAACTGGTAGCGCTCATGACAGGAACATCACACTGACACATTGCATAACTTCGCCAACCAGAAATCTTTTATTCCTAGAACTGCATTTCTTTGGAACTCGCTTCCCCAGAGTTGTTTCCCCCCAGACTTCAATGTACAGCTGTTCAAGTCTAACTGTTACAGATTTTTTTATGACTGGAGAACACCAGTAATCTGGTGTACGGATTATTTTGTTAATTCATTTGTTTTTCCTTCATCTGTTCTGTTAATGAAAAAAAAAAATCTGAACCTTCTTCGTGGCGGGTCTGGGCAGGAAAATATATAGGAGGCAGAGTGGTCACCAAGTCCCGAACTGCCTCCCATGGCCACCTGATCAGCACTTTGGAATTTACACACGCTGGCAGGTGTAGTTTTGTGGATTTAGGAGTCCTGGAGCCTTGACATTATTACTGTAGGCTTGTTTTCATCCGACGGCACTGGGCCACACTTCCAACTATATATGTACCTAGGATGCCTCCCCCAACGAAACAGGGGTAGCCGAAACGGTAGCCGAGACAGGACGACACACTCCCAATTCACACACACACACACACACACACACACACACACACACACACACACACACACACACACACACACACACATTTATTATCTAGGCCACACTTACAACCCGAGTTCAAAGTCGTGGTTGCATAAAAATCGATAAGCCTGATTTATGAGCTAGGAGTGAGTCTCTTGGGTTAATATTCAAATCTACCTTCCAGTCTAACCACTCTTAGCCATCAACCAAGCTGAAAGGGGTTAGAGAGCTTTGCCAAGTTAAACACCTTAATGTCTATTTACTGAGACAATGGAGCCTGTAATCTCAAAGCTCGTGGCCTTAAGATGCTCCCTAATCTTTATTATTATTTTATTTATCCATACTTGTTCCACCTTTAAATACAGTGTCGTCTTTTTATAACTCGTACTGGTGTTCTCTTGCATAGTAAAATCACTTGTACTGAATGAATCAATGAAGCTTGTATATAATGCTTCCAGTTTCAAGTCTCTCTTAAGCTGATTTGGTCTGAAATCCGAAAAAAAATAAACAATATGTAGTTGTAATGCTAGGAGTAAGATTAAAAAGTATACACGAAAATGTATCGAGGAGCAAAAACAAATCGCTAAAGAGGTGGTCTTACAGCCACCAGCACATCCATTCCACTCCTTCCCTAAGCTGTGCTGTGCTTCATTTAGTACTAACTTGTCGGTATATAGTATCTACAAGACAGCAAAAGGCCCGTTAGTCGTTCCCTGACTAATACATAACTCTCAGTACTCACACACACACACACACACACACACACACACACACACACACACACACACACACACACACACACACACACACACACACACACACACACACACACACACACAAAGGCAAGCAACCAGGGATATGCTAACGAGGATTTATTAATGAGGGAAGAACTAACGAGGATTAACTAACAGAGGAACTAACGATAATTTAAGGAACGAGTGAAGAAACAATGAGAAACAATTAAAGAGTGAAGAGCTAACACGATTAATTAAATGAGAGAAATCAATAACTCATCAGAAGTTGGGCAGTGACAACAGCACCAACGAATTCAACAAAAGCGTCACAGTACTCAGACTATATATAACGCCTGAACACAATTAATGCCACGTTTAATTGGCTGCTAAGTTCTGTACGCCCCCCAGCATGCTGTAGTAGTGTGGGTGTTGGGGCGGAGTAATCTGATCTTTGCCATGTCGTAGGGTTACAGCGGGGTGCTCTCTGGTTTGATCAGGTGTCCCAAAATTATCATTCTGCGTCTCCAGCCCTGCTCAGGATAAATGATAATAATGAATGTGATGGTCACTCTGCATCTTCACAGAAGGGTTCTCTATGGATGTTTCCAGTCCTTCCTGCGAGGAAGACGCGTTATTTCACACTTCCTTACGCAGGAGGCTGGTTGTTGAGCATCTCCAGCCATGCTCAGGGTTTATGATGACAGACAAGATGACAATTCTACACCGTCATACGCAGGAAGATGCTTTTAGCTGTGTCTCAAACTCAGTATCGATGTTCTGGTCCTGCTTGTCCAAGGGTGGCAGCGTGAACGTATACGACGTTCACTTTTACTTGACAGAGATTTTCGTCCTTTTCTAGCCTATTTCCCACAGTTCAATGGCAAAATAAGACAAAACTACACCCCTGTATTCTTTCTATAGCACTTGATAGAGTTCGGCAATCAAGATGGAGAGATGGTAATTTTATACTTAGTTAAAGTGAACATAGTATAGTAGCAATAAAGACCGCTGATGAAGGATGAATGCTAGAGAGCTTGGTGGTGTTTGAAGGGTGGCACTGAGGGACACTTGTGAGCTTAGAATTCAGGGGTCTGTTGATGGTAGGGGTCGGATGTATCTGGCTAAAGATCTACGCAGATCTTTCATTCACACGATCCACTCTATCCTCTTGCTTCATCACACATACCGGTACTCTGGAGTGCTTTGAGTAATTCACCCTTTACTCTATATTCTCTCAATACCTTTCACAATGCTTACTGATCTACTTGATAAAATGCTTTCTTCCCCAGATCCATACGTGCCACGAACAACCTTCCTTCCAATTGCAACAACTTCTCTGCCAGACTTTTTAAGTATGTGCGTGTAAGAGGATCTCTAAGTCTCAAAGAAAGGACTGAAAAGTCTGTGCCCAGAGTCAGACAAATTAAAAAAAACAAATACCAAGAGACTCAAACCTGCTCGGGTACAATTACACGTTGCCTGCACTCTTGAGGCCGTCTCCCTTGTACCCAGGCTAATCTACAAAGCCGCCAGGACACGCTTAATCCATACTGACTGTCCTCTTCACTCTCTCATTTTCGCGTTTCTCCAGCGCTTTATTCTAACTGGTACCAGAAGATTGTAGTATGACAAGAGTGAGTTATAGATGCCCGAGAGTGAAAATGCAACTGTCACTATAAACCTTCTTATAGTCGGGACAACTCCAGTATTCTCTTCCATAATGACACTCACCATTAACCGGTCAGAACAACTGTAGTATTACATTCCAGCTGGCGGTAGACGATTTTATTCAACTGGAAATGAGCCATAGGAGCCTGAGAATTAATACCCTTAGAATGTCCGGTCCGACCAAATGTTCTGCAGTCTCCCTACTACCCCTTGATGACCAGATATCCTTGTCATATTATCTTCTGACACTGTATTCCATAATTCACTACGAATGATATTCATATTTTATCTATAATTAAATAAAGGTAGATATATAGATACACAGACAGACAGACAGATGCTTACATATAAAGACATCGCTGTTTAAGACGATTTGCGATAACAACCGACATCCTTAATCTTTTTTTTCTTTTTTTAAATCTCAGTCTTACTTTCTGTTCTCTCTTTCCTTTACACTATTACTCTATCTTTATTCCTTTCCGTCCTTCCAGTATCCCTCCCCGATTCTCATTCGCCTCCCACTCTTCTCTTTGCTCATCTTCCTTTGCTCGCTTCCTTCAATTCCTTTTCTTCCTTCCTTTCCTCCTTCTATCCATCTGTCTATCTCGCTTCCTTCAATTCCTTTTCTTCCTTCCTTTCCTCCTTCTATCCATCTGCCTATCTATCTGTTGCCAGAAGCCTTAATCCCGTTTGGGGTGGCAACAAACAAATCGTCTCCACGTGGCCCTGTCCCCCGCCATTTCACTGCACTGCTCCCAGCTCACACCCCCCTCTCTCGTATACTCGTACATCTCCACTCCATCCCTAAATCTCATCCTCGACCTCCTCCTTCCTCTCCCCCCCTCCACCTCACTCAATATACATTCTCTTCGTTAGTTTCTCACTCTCCATCCTCTCCACATGGCCAAACCACCTCAATGTATTTTTCCTAACGTTTTCTATCACATCCACACCACAACGCTTCTTCACTTCTTCATTTGTCAGTCTGTCTCTTCATGTACCTCCACATGCTCCTCTCAAATAACTCACTTCCGCCGCTCTCACTCTTGACTTTTGTCCGTCCAACGAGGTCCAAGCTTTACTTCCATATGTTAGGGCTGGTATCACAATATTCTCGTGCAGTGACCTTTTTACTTCCATGCTCACGTCCCTGTTTCGTATCAATGCTTTCAAAGAACCAGCAACCCTTCCTTCCATTTTTTTTATTTTTTATTATGCTATTTCCAGACGAATTTGCGTTCTTATTCTGCTTTCCTTCCACGCATTCCAGATTCTTCTTTACTCTGTCATCTTTTGCTCTTCCTTCCATCTCAGTTTTAAGTTTACTTTTTCATCTTCTTCAGTTACTACTGCTACTACTACTACTACTACTACTATTTCTATTACCACTATCAATACTATTACTACTATTACCACTAATAATAACAATAATAATAATAAATAATAATAATAATAATAATAAATAATAATAATAATAATAGTAATAATAATAATAATACCATTACTACTACTACTACTACTACTACTACTGCTACTGTTTCCACTACTATTATCATCACTACTACTACTTCTACTACTACTACTACTACTACTGCTACTTTCTTCTCCAACTACTGCCGTACTACTAGTAAACCTACTACGACTACTTCTTCTTTTTCTTCTTCTACTACTGCTAGTACAACTATTACTACTATTGTTACCACTACTATTATCATCACTACTACTACTACTACTACTTTCTTCTTCTTCTACTACTACTACAACTATTACTACCACTACTATTATTACTGCTACTGCTACTACTACTACGACTATTGCCACTACTACTTCTATTTCTTCATCTTCTTTTACGGTGCTTCCTCAACAATTTTTGCTCCTTACTTATTCGGCTCACACCCTTGCTCTCTCTCTCTCTCTCTCTCTCTCTCTCTCTCTCTCTCTCTCAAGGCAAATAATCGGATCTGCTAGACTGTGTAATAAACCAACATCGCACACCTTTCCCATATATAGCCTACTTGTATACTCCCTTAAGCTGTACCTACGAAAACAACTTTAGAAAATGTTATAATAAGCAATCTAAAGGTTCAACAACACTATATTAAAGCAAAAAAAAAAAATAAAGATGAAGTGTAAAATAAAAATGAAGAATAGACTCACAGGTAATGATATATAACACGTTTCTGTTGACTGCAAATTAACGTAGAGTAGATGAAGAACGCATAACTTTTAGAACTTCATCTTCTGAGGTGGTGTATTGTTATGTATGCTCGATATAACAAAACATCATAAAAAACACCCTCCAAACTCTAAACTGTCTCTCTCCCTTTCCTTGCTTTCCTTCCTGTCTCTCTCCCTTTCCTTGCCTTCCTTCCTGTCTCTCTCCCTTTCCCTGCCGTCCTTCCTGTCTCTCTCCCTTTCCTTGCTTTCCTTCCTGTCTCTCTCCCTTTCCTTGCCTTCCTTCCTGTCTCTCTCCCTTTCCCTGCCGTCCTTCCTGTCTCTCTCCCTTTCCTTGCCTTTCTTGCTCTCTCTCTTCCTTTCCTTGTCTTCCTTCCTGCCTGTCCCTCTTTCCTTGCCTTCTTTCCTGATTCCATCCTTCCCTCCACCTTTCCCTTTCCCTCCCCCTCTAAATTCTAAATTCTCTCTCTCTCCCCTTGTCCTTGCCTTCCTTCCTGTCTCCCTCCTTCCCCCCACCATCACCCTTTCCCCCTTCAAATTCTAAACTGTCTCTCCCCCTGTCCTTGCCGTCCTTCCTGTCCCCCTCCCCCCACCTATACCTTTCCCCCTCATCCCTTACTCTCCCCCTCCCCTCCCCCGTGTGCGTGAGTCTGTCGCTGCCCACTATACAGAGTTCCGTCATTAAGAGCTTCCAGTAATCTGAAGCGAAAACTCAACCCGAACTCTTGCCAGAATTCCTGAGATGGGCCCGAGGAGGAGGAAGGGATGGGGAGGGAAAGGAGGGGAAAGAGGAGATGAAGAGGAAGAAGAACAAGAACAGGAGGAGGAGGAGGAGAAGGAGGAGGAGGAGAAGGAGGAGGAGGAGGACGAAGAGAGAGAGAGAGAGAGAGAGAGAGAGAGAGAGAGAGACAGACAGACAGACAGACAGACAGACAGACAGGGGGGGGGGCTAGTGCTGACTGCAATAAAACGAAAGAGGAAAAGAGGATGAAAAATCAGAAATCAAGAAACTAAACGAAAAAGATGACAGAAGTAAAAGCTGCAGCAAAGGACAAGAGAAAATCAAACAAAATATATAAAAAAGAAAAAGAATGACTAAAAGAAAGAAAAACGGAAAAAAAGGAAAGATAAAATAACACAGGCTAAAAAGAAGAAAAACTAAAACTAAAAAAAAACGTAAGAAAGAAAGAGAGAATGAAAGAAAAAAAAAAAAGCTAGCAGTGGCCCGAAAAGGGGGAAGCGATCGAGATAAGTCAGGCCTAAACCAACTAAGCAGATAAACACCAGCGATTTATTCTCAACATCCTCACGATGTTATGTAAGAGGGAGAACATCTGAGGCTGACATCACCCCCTACACCGGTCTCTCCATCCCTCCCTCCCTCCATCACAACATCCCTCCCTCCCTTGAACCCTTCCTTCCTCCCTCACAACTTCTCCTTCTCAAAACCTACGCCGGTCTCTCCCTTCATCCCTCCCTCCACCACAACATCCCTTCCTTCCTTCCTCTCTCACAACTCCTCCCTCCCTCACAACTACTTTCTCTCTCACAACTCTCCTTTTCTTCTTTTCGTTCCTCACATCATCTCTCCCTCAAACGCTCTTCCATCCCAGTACTATCCTTCCCTCCCTTCATCCTCCTATCTATTCATCCATCTATCTGGCCATCCCTATCAGCATTATCATTTTCTCAACCCCTCCTTCTCATTCCCCCCTTTCCTCCCAGTTCCTGCTCTCCCTCCTCCACCCTCTTTCCCTCCCAGTTCTCGTTCTCCCTGTATTTCATTATCATCTCTCTCTCTCTCTCTCTCTCTCTCTCTCTCTCTCTCTCTCTCTCTCTCTCTCTCTCAGAACCATTCTTCTCTTCCTCTCTCTCTCCCCCCCCCTCCACCCACCCACCAACCATTGCCTCCCTCCTTTACTGATGTCCTTATTTATTGTTATCAAGGCCAGGAAGTTTACTTATAACAAAATTACATCTTATGCACTAATATTACTTTTCTTTGCGGATTAAAACGGTGTAGAATAACTATACATTCCATTCAACCTTTCGCTTCAACATTCCGCGTCAATTTTTTCTATTAGGCGTCCTGGTCCTTCTCACTTTTTCCTGCCGGCAATGGTTGGAGGAAATGGTGGGTAGGGAGAGCGTTCTTGACCCATACAGCCTGAGAACCTAATTAACGTTGTATTCTTACCACCTTCATACTAGTTTATTCAGGTTAGAAGTGGTTAGATCTAGCCTTCATTAACCCCTTCATTGGTAGTCACGTAACAGCAAAAATATACCAAAAAATGTCACTGGATTTAATGAGTTAAGTCTAAAATGTTTTCATTATATTAGACACACACGAATGTTATATGTGGCACTGCAGCTACGTTTCATTCCTAACAAAAACTTTGGAAGGGGTAACTGATTTGTTAGTGTGCTTTCCTTTGTACTTTACCCCTACTTCCCTCCCCCTAACTCCCCTCGCTCTTTCCTCTCTTAGTCTCCCTCACTCCCCCCCTCAACATTTGCTTCATTCCTTCCTCAAGACTCCCTCCCTCCCTCCTTCCCTCCATAAAATCTTTCTTTCCCACTCACTCCCTCGAATCTCTCTCCCTCCCTCCACTGCTTCCTAAAAATTCCCCCCTACATCACTCCCTCCCTGCATCCCTCCCTCACATCTCCCTCTATCTCTTCGTGTATTAATTCCTCCATCACACAACAGCATCAGAACCCTCACTATCATTGCACTGAACTGACTTCCATCTTCCCTTTCTCAAAATTCCCTCATCACAACCCTTTTCCTTTCCTCCCTCCATCACTCCCTCCCTCCTTCCCTCACAATTCTCCATCAAAACAGTAACAAAACCTCCTCCATCACTGTCCTGAACCTTCTTCCCCACCATCCATCCTCCACCATCCTTCCTACATCCCAGCATCATTCCTCCCCTCCATTCATCCTCCCTCCCTTTTTCACAACTCCATAACTTCCTCCTCTTTTTTCCTTCCCCCCCAATACCACCCCTTCCTCTCTCTCCCTACCTCTCTTGCTTACAACTCAATCTATCCCTCCTCTCTTTCTGTCCATTCCAGCTCCATCCCTCCCCCGCTCTCAAAAGTCTCTCCCTCCTTTCCATCATAATCCCCCTCTCTCTCTCCCACTCCCTTCCTCCCCCTCCATCACCCCCTCCATCACAGCTTTGAACCAGCGGTCATTTTTCGGGCTATGGGATGGAAAACAAATGTCGTAACTCAGAGGGCAGATGGGAAACCAATGTGGGGGAGGGGTGATCGGGGAGAGGAGAGGGGGAGGGAGTAGAGGGAGGGGGTAGAGGAAGAAGGAGGGTAAATAGTGCGTAATGTGGTGGGGTGGGTCGGGGAGGGAAGGGTTAGAGGGAATGAGAGTGGATGAAAATGGAGGAAGTTCATGGAGAAGGGGTAGGAGAAGGAGGGGAGGGTGAGAGGGAAGGGAAAGAGTGGGTAACGGGTTATGGTCGTGAGAGATAAGGGGAGAGAAAGGAGTGGAAATGGTTAAGGAGGAAGGGTGAGGGAGGCAAGGGGATGCCGATAGGGCGGTGGTCTGCGACAAGAGGGAGACGTAGGGTAGGGGGGAAAGGAGGATGTGAAAATGGAGGAAGATGGGTGGAGGGAATGGGAAACCGATTGGGGACATGATCAGAGGGGAGGGGAGGGAAGTGGATGGGAAAACGATGTGGGTTGTGCGTTTGATCGGAGGGGGATGGGTGCAGGGCGAGGGAGGGGAAGTGGTTATGGTGGAGGGTCGGTGGGATGGGAGGAGGAAAGAAGAGTGAGGGCGAGAGGAAGAGGGAATGATGGAAATAACAGCCTAAAGGGAGAGGGGCAGGGGGAGAGGGAGGGGGAATAGTGGGTAATTGAGTACGGTAGTTGGAGGGAATGCAACACCGGTGGGGAGGGACAGTGTGTGATTAGTATGGGGGGGTGGAAAGAGAGAGAGAGGATGGATGTGGTAAACAAATAAGGGCAGATCCACTTGTAATGGGGGAATCCAATATTTTTTACCCACTGATCACAATTATGAACTCAAAAATTTCTAAATGAAATGCACGCAACAATCATAAGCTGCAAGAAGGTCATCAACTGCATCACCTTCACACAAGATGGTACTGGAAAACATGCATTGCTTATTGTTTTTATCAACTGTACCCTCACTGCAGCATAAGTGTTAGTTGTGCCAAAAATCAAAGGGCAAATTTTCTTTTCCCTTCTGTAGGTTTGGAAAAAAAAAAAAAGTCAACTGAAAAATTTCTGTGTGGAGGGTTTCCGCATTCCCAGGACTCCCCCCTCCCTCCCCCTCCGCCGCAGTGAAAGGTGGGGGAGGATGAGAAACCAATAGGGGAGGGTCTGAGGCTGGGTGTGCGTGATCCGGGTTTGGGTAGGGGTGGGGAGATGGAGGGGAGGAAGGGATGGAGGTGAGCACTCAAACAGTGTGCTCATCTCGGGACAAAACGAGAAGCGGTGCCAAGGCACCGCAAACCTGTCCCCGGCAGTCATTTTAGTGGTGACGTACAAACACAACAGGATATCTAGTGAAAGATGTCACATATCAAATTTGGGGTAAATCGGGTGAAAATTGACGATTTTGTGCCTATATGAAATTTTAGGCCCGACCCACCTGACACCGACCCCCCCTACCGCTACCTGGGGGGTGACCCCCCTGAAGTAATGAGGAATGTTATACGTTGCGGATTTGAAAAATGCACCTTTAGGTTTTGGTATCATGTTGATATGACGAATTTGAAAGGAGTTATGGCGAAAAAACTATTTAAAAAAAGAAAAAATTTTGGACCTACAGCCTGGGTCTTGGCCCAAAATTTAATCAGGTGATCAGAAGGTCATAGACCATCATTCCTGTAATATTAGTCAAAATCGCACCTGAGATTTTCGCGTAAAGTTGTTGACAGACAAACAGACAAACAAACAGACAAACCGAGTGAAAACAATACCCATCCCCGAGTCCATCCGGGGCGGGGACGGGTAATGAGGTAGGTTTTGCGCATGTGATCTATGTTGGTAGCCTTGAACCGTGACGTCACCAGGGCACCACCCGCCAGGACAACAGTGTATTTCTAGCAGCATAGTGTGACGCATAGCGTGCTTTATATTATACATTTTACGAAGTTATAGTACTTTCCACTATATGGATTTTGGGTGTTCTGAGAAGACATGAGACGGTCACTATCTGAGACGCTTTCTTATGCCAAATGATAAAATCACCAGACTAAAAGTGGATACATTTGTTTGGACGGAGGTACAAGGTTTCTTCCCACGGCCGTGTCTGTGAAAGGCATTTCAGCTCGGAACAATATGTAAGAGATTTGTAAAGCGATCTGCTTAGCACACCACAATCAGTCAGAAAAAAGGCGGCTAAAGCCTGGAGCAGTCCCGATCAAAATCTGCCTGCAAAACAAGATACGTAGTGAGTGAATAGAGTTAAATATAATGGACAATAATAATGCTAATTATTCGAGAATTTAATTTCAGTTATGAACATCTAATGTTCACGTAACATATCTGTAGAACTGTCCCTTCTCTGGACAAAGCATTATCACCAGGAAGCAATAGTGTGTTAGTGAAGGGCCTAATAAATGACGGTGAAACCAGTCATTTCAAACATAATTCTAAAGCATTACCACTGTACCATGACCGTTTTTTCACATACCGTAAAACGCTTTATATAATTTCATGGTGAACTGGTAAGAGATTAATTGAACTATGCGTAATGCGATTAGATATTAAGAAAAAATTAGTTAATGGGACAAAATATTATTGCTACCGACCCAAATTTATGACAGTAATTCTTGTAATCACTTGAAATTAATACACATCGCTGAAAATTCCGATAGAAAAAACGAAAATGTTGAGAAGTTAGAGAGAGAGAGAGAGAGAGAGAGAGACAGACAGACAGACAGACAGACAGACAGACACAGACAGACAGTCACAGACACACACTGACAGTGACAGAGACACAGACAGACGCAGACAGACACAAACACAAAGACAGACACAGACACAAATACAGACAGACAGACACAGACAGAGAGAGACAGACACAGACGCAGACAGACACTGACACAGAGACAGACACAGACAGACACAAACAGACACAGAAACAGCCACAGACACAGATAAAGACAAAGACAGATACAGAGACAGATTGAGAGAGAAACAGAAAGACAGATACAGACACAGAAAGCCAGGCACAGACACAGAAAGACAGATACAGACAGTCAGATATGAGGCGGAAGAGGTCATGTGAGACCTAAGGAGAGAGAGAGAGAGAGAGAGAGAGAGAGAGAGAGAGACAGACAGACAGACAGACAGACAAACAGACAGACAGACAGACAGACAGACAGAGAGGTAAGATCCGAAAGAGGTCACGTGAGACCTATGGAGAGAGAGAGAGAGAGAGAGAGAGAATTTCCAGGTGACGTGGACAGAATGGAAAGTAGGAAGAGTCATATTCTTGGGGCGGAGTAAGCTGCGCATGGGCACACTATGGAAGTGAGGTTGGTGGAAAGGGAGGAAGTGTGGCTGGCGAAAGAAAGAGTAGAGGTCAGTAATGGAGGGGAGTAGGAGGAGAGAGACGTGAATAGGGCAGAGGAGGGACAGGGGAAACAATGGGGAAGGAGGTTGTAGAAGTGAGAGGGAGGTGGAGTGTGTGGAGAAGAGAATGAGTAGAAGGAAAAGGTGTAGTAAACTGAGGAGGGAGGGGGGTGTAAGGCGAAGGAGAGGGAACAGTGAATGGACAGCATATCGAGTGAGGGGATAGGAGTGAGAGGGAAATGAATTTGGAGTGGATGTGTGGATGGAGGGTCGACTGATTTAACAAAAAAAAAAAAAAGTATCAAGAATCACTGCGGGAAAATAAAGCTGTAACATAAATATGAACGTATAAGACAAGAGAAAACCTTGGTAAAGATGGTAAAAAAAAAAAAGGGGGGGGGGAATAACTGTGAAATCGAGTACAAAATGGTGGATATAATGATAAGGAAAAAAATTAAGCAGGGAGTAAAAACAAGATAATAAAGGATGGATGTGGGAAAGGATGAATGGATGCAAAAAAAAAAAAAAAAAAAAAAGCCTAAATGGAGATGTTAAAAACAATGTTTTAAAAAAGGGAATAAGTGCGCGGAAGTGAAGTTAAAACAAAGAAGGAATGCACGAGAGAACACTACCGTATAAATTGAAACGAATGATAGAAATAAAGATATTGAGGGAAGAGAAAAGAGAAGAAACAGCTCACTGAATGATAAATCAAGGATGACAAATGCGAAAGAGTGGTAGACATGATGAAAGGACGTGAATAATGAAAAACGGTAACAACCAATTCAGTAATAATCCCTTTGGGATGTAGGGACCTGCGGAGAGATTATTGTAGTTCAGAATATCTATGAGTATGGAATCAAACTATGCCTCAGACAGTATTTTACATTATGAAAAAAAAAAAAAAGGCCACTTCTAGAGAATTCCAACCGTTGCACGTAAAGCATGGCCACCACTCCGACCGAAGTGCTATATCTCTAGGCCATCAGACAGGCAGTGCAGGCGCCTTACAAAAATACAGAAAATGATAAAAGGTGACAGGAGTAAATTATGCAAACTCTCTCTCTCTCTCTCTCTCAACAAGTCTTCGACGCAACAACAATCACGGTTCTCCCCCATAAGCCAAGGTTCCCAGCGAGTGGGGTCAGAGGGTCATGAGGTCACCCACTCCGCTCCGCTCCCCTCCCCTCCCCCTCCTCTTCCCTTTCTTCTGCATCTCATGCTACTTTCCCCTTCCCCCTTTCTCTCCCTCTCATCCATTCTTTCTACTTCTTCCTTCCTCCTCCCTCGTTTCTATTCAAAGGAGTACAAAGGAAAGCAAATAGCAACAGACCTATTGATCTTTTCGAGACTGCTTGTTACAAAATAGCTCATAAATAGCAAAACTACACTTTGGGCCAATGAGAAAGATTTTAAGCAGAAAGGCTCCCCTTCACCCACCAAACCCTCCAGCCGAAGCCACCAAAAAACAGCGAGAACTACCATGTAGCATTGAATAGCTGTTTTGGAAATTTATTCAATTTCACGAGAAAGGATGAAACGAAATCATCTTCGACATTAGCTTAACCTTCCCCTTCCTCACCTCCTACCTTCATTCTTCTATCTTCCTCCTCCATACTTTTACTATCCCCCTCTCTTCTTTTCCTCCTCTTCTACTTTCCACCTCACCCTCTCTTTCCCTCTCACCCTACTTTGCTTCTCCTTCTGCCTCCCCATCTTTTATTTCTACCTTTCCTTTCCCTCCTCTCATTCTTGCTGCCTCCAGACGACTATATTAAGCACAGGGAGGCCTCACACAATGAAGATGATTAACTGTAGCTGTTGCTGACCCCACGTGTTCGAAATGCCTGAAAAAAGCTAAAATAAATAGGATACCTAAAGCGTCATCACGGTGAAGGAGTTAAAACTATCCAATTGGGGTATAATGACTATGACTATCAGCTCTAAAACATAAGCTAGTAGATAAGAGACATTCGCCGGAGTTAGTGAATAACTATGAAACAAAAATAATCGTATATCTATTAGTTACTAGTTTACATGTTTTACACTTACCATAAAAAATTTTAGAATAACAATAACTTTCTAACAAATATTTTTACAGTGTAATGGAAACAGTAAAACTTGCATGTGGATTAAATGAAACGATGGAAGAGGGGTGAAAGCGGAATAAACGATGCCCTGAACAGCATGAAGCAGCCTAAATACAAGAACCGAGGACATCCCAGAACATGGTGGTGATGGTGAGTTCCATGCCTGTGTGTTCGGTGTTCTTGGTGTACGTATTAAGCACAAATGCAATCATATATGTCTCTCTTTAATCTATTTCATTTTCGCAATCTATTGACCTCTCACCCATGTTGCACTCTTATTTGAATGCCTGTCCAAATCTTATATTAATACTACTTATGTCACTACCATTTTTTTCTTTGTTTTTCAATTATAGAGTAAAGGCTGAATGTACCAAACAAGGCCATCCCTATACCTCCCTGGTAACGGTTAAATGTAAGATACAGAAGATCCTGGAACATATTACATTCTTAATACCCTTTATATTTACCTATTAGCCCTACTGCTACTGATGATGATGAACGATGAATGAATGATAAATGGTGAATGAATGATGAATGATGATGAATGATGACTGATGATGATGACAATTTTCCCTCATACACTATCTATCTATCTATCTGTCTGTGTATCTATATCAGTCTGTATGTATGTATGTATGTATGTATCAATCAGATTTCTAAACTGTTTTCAAGCCGCTGTTTTCTTTGTTTCAACGCGCTCGTCCTGCCATACCACACACACACACACACACACACACACACACACACACACACACACACACCTCTATTTGCCTCTTCTCCATTCCTCTTGATTAATGTTTCGCCAGCCCTCCTTTCCAGCTTCCTGCTACAATCACAGAATCCCTTCCCTCCTACATCTCTCTCTCTCTCTCTCTCTCTCTCTCTCTCTCTCTCTCTCTCTCACACACACACACACACACACACACACACACACACACATATATATATATACATATATATGTATATATATATAGATAGATAGATAGATAGATAGACAGACAGATAGATAGATACATACATACATACATATTTTCTCAACATCTTTTCCGTCTTCCCAGTTCCTTTTTTTCTTCTTTTTCCCTTCTCATTTCTGTCTCTAGCATTCATTCTTCTCTCCATCCCTTCCATTGTCTCAGCTTCACTCCCTTTCAACTCCTCTCCCTCCTTCCTGCGTCCCAGCCTCTCTCCCTCTCCCTTTCGCTGTCTTAGCCTCCCATACCCCCCCCCTTCCTTAAGAATCCGTCCATTGTTCCTCTGTGTCAACTGCACCCTCAGTCTTCCCTTTGCAGTGTGTAAACAGTGTGTGTGACTCGCCCAGATGACTCCCACCAGCCCTTTCTCACCCCTCGCACCTCTGTTAGCTTCCTTCAACGCCAATAGACCACCCTGCAATGCATAGAGCACCTTTAGAATACCTGTGAAACGCCCTACAATACCTGGAGCACTTTTAGAATACGATGATATTCTTTGGGTGCCTCTGAAGCACAGTCAGTGCATCATACAATACTTTCTGAACACAAATGGAACACCATATATTACCTGCAAGACCCTTGGATCACAGTGCAACTCCTAAGGCACCTTTGGAATGCTGATGGTCCCATCATTCACAGGGCATTTTAGAACCATTATGGAATTCCTATTGTACCTATGGAACACCCCTCGAGCGCCCTATCACTTTTACCGAATCCTTTTGGAACACTACGGCACTTTCAGAATACCTCTATAGCGCCGTGTAATACCTAGAGCACTTTTAGAACATTACGAAATTTTAGGGTATCTTCGGAACTATGTTGAACCACTTAACAAATTCTACTTCATATATGGAACAACCTTGAAACACTTCACAAATGCAAGAGCACATCTGGAACAATGTTGAACGCTACAGAACTCCTGCAGTACCTCGAACAATTCTGGAATATCGATGGAATGTTACATAAATATTACAACACCTCTGGAAATCTTCTACAATACTTGGTAAGTCGTGAAACACATCTGTAACTTCCTATAACACTATGCGATTCCTGGAGACCATTTGAACACTTCTAAAATTTCTGGAATGAAAAAAAAAAAAAAACTATGGAGTTCTTGAAAGACGATGAAATTCCTAAAGCATTCTTGGAACTCCCTGGAACACCACTTAATCCCTGGAAGACCTCAATAGCTCCTCATTTCCTATGCAAATCTTTAAACTACTCATAAATCATAAGGAATACTAACACTCCTCTGGAACATTATGTAACTCAAACACCTTAAGAATTCCGTGAACATTCTCTCTCTCTCTCTCTCTCTCTCTCTCTCTCTCTCTCTCTCTCTCTCTCTCTCTCTCTCTCTCTCCTTTAAAGCTACTGCTTGGCTCATTATTGGATACTTTCCACATCACTCTAAAATCAGTGTTTACCTTCTTTCCCCTCGTGGCCGCCACCCCAACAAATAAAACAATGGAGCACTCTAGAATCTAAGCACTGCCTCCTTTACCCTCCCCCCCCTTGCCTCAAGACCTCAGCCACACCCTTGTGCATCGAACCGTCCTTCCTCTCTCTAGTTATCAGGTACTTCGACCACTTACTATGTTATGTTGGCAGCTCCATAGCCCCTTGACAGAGTCATTATTACATGCACTGATACACAGAAACTTCACACGAACATCCACGGAGTTTCTGGAATCCCTATAAAGGACATTAATACTGACGTACATCTTATGATTTATTGAACACTCACATAAGGCTTCCATCCCGTGTTATATTTCCCTCGCATTATGCCAAGTCCCTGGACATTTACAACTGAACATGTTCCGATGCTTTCTCATGTTCTTCCTTTCGTCTCTTACAGCACTTTCAGTCCTCTTACAGTGCACCACAACATCAAACAGAACGACCATATAATTCTTCTTTTTATTCTTGCGACCCCAGTACAGTTTTACTCAGTTAACGGGAAGCCTCTCATATTAAAAACCCATCACCTCACTGCATGCGATTATGCTTTTTGACTTTATTCCTGCTACCATCAGACAATTTTACCCATCTTAAGGAGACATCTGGCTTTAAAGGGTATTAAAAGCCTATTTTAATCCTCATAAATTTTGCATCACTCTACCACCTGCCTTCCTCTCACCTCCCATATCCCCTCGGGCCTTATTACACGCCTCTTCAATCTTCCTGGATCAGATGGTACATTGCTCAGCACATCAGTTTCGTAACTGGAAGAACCCGAGTTAAATTTTCGGGTCGACCAGACTTTTGGACAAACTTGCTGCCCCTTAATCCCTGTTCACCCAGCAGTACAACTGATGACCTGGATGCAAATTCGATTCGTGTGTGTTGTATTCTAGGGTAAAATAGAACTTAACAAAAATAGCTGCCTCGTGCAGTCGATGGGCAGAAACCGAAGCTTTCTTTTATTATTTTTTTGGCGGAGGGGACACCCACTGGAGATCACCGAAACCTCAAAACTCTGTCTCAGTGACCTTTTGGGGCTAGTGTGGTATACTTTATGGCTTTTTAAGACATCTAGCCAGAATCTTTTAATCTTTCAGACTTTTTGAAATCTTTTACAAACTCCGTCCTTTTTAGAACTACACTCTCTGCTGTGTAAAATGCACGATCTTTATCTTACATCTCGTGGAAAAATGAGTACTTTTGGATACTAGCTCTAATCATTAATGAAATTATTCTGGCTAAAATTTATTTCAGTTACTTCACATTCTGTTATAAGTCTTTCTTTAGGGTCTGCAAAAGTCACTTGTCCGTAACTTCATTTTCTCTTCATGCATCTCTCTTTCTCTCTCCCCGCAATATCACTTCATTCCCCTATCCCTCCTCTCTAAATTCCCACATACCCTTCTCTAGCGGGTATGTTGACAAAATCCATCACCGTGTTTACATTCCGCCCAAGCCTTTTGTCTCCTTCACGCTGAGTGGCCCCAGTGCTCTCGGCTCGTGTGTCTTCAGCCAATCACGATGTTTGCTCGCATCCGGGATCAGCACGCGTCGCCCTGATTGGCTGGGAGAGTAGCGGCTCGAGCCCCAGCCACAAAGTGATGGATGATCTAGACAGACATCCTTCTCTTTACTCTTCTTCAGTCAACTCTAACTCTTCTTTCATCCCTACTATTCTATCAAAAGTTCCTAGGCTCTGAGTGGGTGTCTGTTAGCCTTTGTGCCGTATACTTGATGGAATGGAAGGCTTCATGGTGCCTCTTTCTTAGCGACCTTCAGGTAAGTGACGAGGTAAATGATTTCTTGTAGCCAGGGAACGATTAAGTGCGTTGGATGGTAATCACTTAACCAAATGGAAGCTGGTGACTTCTTAGCGTTTCAGCCAGCTGTGGTGCAAAAAGGATTTAGATCCAGTGATTGGTTGAAATATGTTGCTTACATAATGGAACTCAGAGATGAGCGACTGGTCACTCACAGTGTGTGGACTACGTAGCCTAGCTCCAGGCCCTTAAATGATCGGGTTATAGATGGATTACACGTAAATATTTCTTAAATGTTGTGTGTATATATATATATATATATATATATATATATATATATATATATATATATATATATATATATATATATATATATAAGACTGACACAGATTGCACAAATCACATAGTACTGTAGAGAATAAAAATATAAAATATGGATAAATGAAAAGATTTTACGAAATCTCCAAAGCTGACGAAGGATGAGCAGGACAAAGACGACGATGAATTTGACGAGCACTGACACAGCCGATGACGAATGACCATGAGTAAGTGATGATGGCGATACAAATTTAATGCGTTGACCAACACAGTGAGAAATGAAGACGCAACAGAGGAGTGGAGTGGCTGTCAAATATGATAAACTGTGCAATATCAACGACTGGCGTGATAAATGAAACTGACTTTGATGGAGTGGCAAGAGACTGAGGTAAATGTGAGCGCTACGGCCTCGTCACATTCAGGTCGGAATCTGATTCTAATGCAAATCATCCGATGATGTTGATAAAGGTAAAGTGGGGGAAGAAGCCATGAGGCGCCTTGTCACTGTACTAATCTCCCTGACTTAAGCCTGTCAGCACCATGTTTTCTAATCTTGGCGGCATCTTGCTACCGCAGTGGTACGTCGGTGTTAAAGTTGAAAGAAAAATACCCCGTTTCATAAGGCCACATTCTAGGAACTCCGATTTTCACTGTCTCCTATGTACGTCTGGCACTGAAAAAAACGAATGTCCAGAGCATTGTCCAGTGAAACAGAAGGTTCTTCCTATATTTACCCCGACCTGCTGTACGCGATCTGACAATATCCGTTAGAATAAGTTCATTTCAGTCAGTGTGAAGAGGTTCTTGGCCCATTAGATGTTCGCGCTTGTGTCGTACAATTTTATTCCCGTCAGAGAAAATTTCCGCACCATAAAAGTTTAGAAACAAACCCCAGTCTGCACTCTGACCTAGAGCTTAGAATTCTGCATTTTACTATAGCGAGCGCCAGGCGATTTTTTTTTTTTTTCTTCTCAGGGAACCAAATGGTCAACCCCTCTAATCCGCTGGCATCTGCTTACTTTGCACAGACAATTTAATTCAGCTTCGGGAACGCCTCTCGTACCGAAGGAGTTAATGAAGGCTGCATCCAACCCATCCAATTCGAATAGTCACCAGTGAGTTGGGTAAATCTGTCTGGTTGCTGGAAAATTAAACTAAACTGATAAGTCCTTGTGATGGGGTCAAGCGGTAAATCACACACACACACACACCAGACTGGTATAACTCGCTGGATACTGTATATGAGAGAGAGAGAGAGAGAGAGAAAGAGAGAGGGGGGGGAGCATGAACTGATAAACTCCATTGGAAATATATATATGAAAGCTGTTTGTAAATGAGGAATGAAGTCACAGCGTCAATTATTTCCGGGTCATTAATACTGAAATGAATATAACTGTCCACCCATAAAAAGTGGATGTTTACCAGGCCTCATTACAACAGTTTACCCTTTGTTTATTTAGTCACTGATTTATTTACTTATTTATCTTATACAGCTTCATCTACTGTTCTTCCTACTCTTACTCCTGTCCCTTCTTCGTATTGCCTTCAGTTATTCTCCCCTTCCCTGTCTTGGTATTAAGATCTTCATATCCTACTTGTTTCATTCATCCTTCTTCATTAAAGTACGTATCGCACAAATTCTTCTTCATACGGTAAAAAGTGTTACTCATACTCATTCATTTTCCTCCTGTTCACTTAATTCACTGACACCGACGACGTATACATATTGTTCAGCTTAGGAGAGTCCCAGGGAAGTGTATGGATTAGAGAACGCTACAGCTAACCCCTCCTATTCGAAAGGTCTGTTCTAAAATTAATAAAATCGTCTGAAAGTAACAAACATAAATTTAAATGCGTCGTTGAACTGAAGGGGTTACATTGTTACTGTCCTCCTCCCCCTCCTCCTGCCCCTTTTCTTTGTCTGTGCTAATAGAAAACAACTCTCTCTCTCTCTCTCTCTCTCTCTCTCTCTCAAAAAATATTGGCGAAAAATATCGAGTGCTTTTCTCTGAACCCATTTTATCATCCAATATTTTCTCTCGTCGTCCAGTCTCCTTCAATTATCTCTTCCACCCTCCCTCCATCTTTTCCTCCCTCCCTCTCTGTTTTCCCTCCCTCCCAGTTTTCCCTCATCGTAATCTCTTTATCACTCTTCGATTTTTCCACCACACCTTTCCTTCTTTCCTTTCTCCTCACCCTCTTTTTTCGCAACCTTTTCCTTTTCGTCTACTGTTCCTCCTCTTATCCTTCTCCCTTTCATCCTCTCTGCATTTCTTCCTCCTCCTCTTTCCCTCTCTTTTTCATTTTTCTCGACCCCTTTCCTTTCTTACCCTCTCCCTCTCTTCTCTTTTTTTCTTCGATTCTTCCCCTTCTCCCCTATTCCCTCTCTTCCTCCTTCCCCTTTGCTTAATCCACTTCCATATCCCCTCTTCCCCTTTACTTAACCTGTTCCTTTTTCTCTTTTCCCTTTTTTTTTATTCTTTCCCATTTCATCTCTTCCCCATTTTCTTAACCCCTTCCCTATTTTCCCTTTTCCCCCCTCTCTTCACCTCTTTCGCTTCTTCTCCACCTCTCTCTCTCTCTCTCTCAAGTCATTCCCCTCCATTCCCTTTTCGCCTCTTCTTAACCCTCACTACGCTTGTCTTCTTCTTTTTTTTTTTTTCTGTCACCAGACGAGGGTTTTTTTTATTCAGCTTAGGAGACTTTCAGACCATAGACCTTAAATATAGCCTTCATTAACGCCTTCCTCACGAGAGTTCTTTCCAAAAGTTGAATATAATCATCGGGAGACAGAGAGGGAGTTAACTACGTCTTTTTCTCCCCCTCCTTATCATGCCTTCCTTATCTCCCTTTCTGTGTATGCTATCGGTCCATCTGTCTTTCTTCGTTCCTGTATCATCGTCTCTAACTTTCTTTTCCTTGCTTGCTGTCAGTTAATTTACCTCTCTTTCTCCCCCTCTTTGCCATCCTTTCCTACGCATTTCTTCCTTTTTTCTTTTTTTTTTTTTTCTTTTTTTGCTCATGCTGTCAATTCACTTACCCCTCTTTCTCCCTTCCGTTATCCTTTTCGATCAGTCTCATTTTTTGCATGCCATTAATTCATTTACCTTTCTTTCTCCCTTCCTTTATCGTCCTTTCTCTCCCTCCCTTTATCATTTTTTTTTCATGCAATGTTTTTTTTCTTTTTAGTTTTCATTTCCACTACACCAGCTTCCCACCCTGCGTTAATGCTCTCGTGCTTCTACCTTCCCTTACTTTCGTCTTGTCTGTTTAACTCTTTTCTCAATTTTTTCCTCATATTGTCATTTATAATATCTGATGACCTTACCCCAACTTTTCCATTTCCTCTTGATTACCTAAGTTCTTATTATCTTCCTTCCCATATAATTTTATCCTATAAGTTCACATTGCCATATCTTAGTTACTTCTTTCCTACCTTTCCTCGTTTCCCCCTCTCATTATCCCTATTCTTTTTTTATCCAGGGATTTTTTTTTTATTTCATCCTCGGCATTTCAAGATTTAATTCAACTGAGGACAGGCTTATCGAAATGGTGGGGTTAGAGCCTTAACTGACCCCTTTAATACGAGTGGCCTTTCCTCAGCTGAATGAAATCGTCTGGTGCCAGCAAAGAATAACCCAGAAAGGTCACCCGGGGTTAAATTATTGTCGACTCCAGCCTTTCTTGACCTTCCCTCTTAGTGCCTTTTAATTCGATGATGTGTCTTAAATTTTATTCTTCCCTTTTCCTGGCTTTTTAATTTAGCCTTTTCTTTCATTTTACTGGAGGATTTAGACATAACATTTATTAACCCTTTCACTACTAGAGGTCCTTCCTAACTTTAAAAAATCGTCTGGAAACACCTGAGTAAAACTAATAATACGTCACTGTTGTGAAGGAACTAAAATATACTTTCCTCCGTTAATATGACCCCTCCTCTTCCCTTCATCCCATCTCCTCCCCTTCTCCCCTCCCTCTCTTTTTCCACCTCATTTCCTCCCTTCCTCTCTATCTTAATGCCATCTCCGGTCCTCCTTCCCCTTCCCTCTTAAAATGCCTTCCCCCTCCATTAATTCCTTCCCTCTCCCTTACTGACGGCTCCTCCCCTCCCCTTAACTCTCCCATCCTTTTTCTCTACCTCCCTTTATTCCTTTTCCCCGTTCTTATCACCGTCTAATTGCCATCCTCTTTCCTCCTTCCCCCTTGCTCTTAAAATACCATACCTCACCCCCTTCATTAATTTCCCTCTCCTCCCGTCACTCCACCTCACTTCCCTCTCCTCTCTTTTTCCTCTCCCTCTCCTTTCCTTCTTTATTTCTTTTTTCCTTTCCCTCCCTATATTGTTTCTACCTCTCCTACTTCGTTCTTCTACTTCCCTTTCATTTTCCCTTAACCTAACTTCGCTTCCCTCCACACTTGACCAGTTACCATCCTTTCCTGATTTTACCCATCGTCCCCTCCATCCCCAACTCAATCCCTCCGCTTCTCCATCCCTTACTCCCTACCTAAATTTCACATTTCTTCTTCCACCTAAGATCTCCCTTACCTCCCTTACTATATCCATTGCACCCTCCTTCCTATGTAATTCTCTCTCACTTTCCGTCCCTACCTTAATTCCTCCTCAGTTCCTTTCCTCCTTCCCTCAGTTCCTACTTATCCCCACCAGCCCCCCCCCCCCTTAATTCTGACTGACGGTGGGCTGATGCAGGGCGCGCCACAGTAACACAATTTCACCCCCAGACCCATCTTTAAAAATCACCATACACTGTACATCCATCTCATCCTCTGTTTACCTCACACCCAAGGAGTTACACAGCGCAACATCCCTGGCGGAAAAATCAGTCAATACATCAGTATAAAAGCCAAATCAATACCTACTATTCCTCCTCCTCTCTACCTTGATTCACTCTCGCTTCAAAAAGTAAAAAAAATCGTCAGACATTCAAAGTCTCACTACATTTCTGAGGTTCTAAGCAGTTTTTTCCCATTCCACCTTCGTTTTTCCCATATATATATTATATATATGCTAGAATACAGGTTCTCTTCTACTCTTTTAAGTCTCCAGGTCACGTCAGAGGCAGGGCCCTTAACATCATTCGGTGATTTTTAAAAATGTGAATCAACTCTTTCAGGAAAAAGTTACACTTTTAACCATGAGGGGTGGGGGATGAATGTAAAAATACTAATTGCGATAGTATATATTGTAGCTATAAACTCTTTAGAAATTATCTTACAAACTCCCGTTCCCTGGTCATATAACCAGCACGTCCCTTAACCATTCTTTCACAAACTAAACAAGAATCGTCTGGTGGAACAGAAAAAAAAAATAAAAAAGATGGTGTGTTATTGAAGGAGTTAACTTCATAAGACCGAAGATTGTTTTTTCATTAATTTTCTTGCTGTCTCTAGCCAACTGCATTTAGTTCCGGCAGTTTCGCGTTTACTTCCTCATTAATCACGCTATGGTGTTTTCTTATTCAACTTCTCAGTCTCACAGTCTTAACTAATCTCGAAACATTTTCATCCACTCCCACTTTCCTTCCAGTCCCATTAAACAAACAACAACAAAAAAGAAAGAAAAATCACTTCCTCCGTCCAAATCTCTTGGTCTCGTCAAAGCCCGGGCCTTTAACGTCAATAACTGCTGAAGAAGTAAAAAAAAACAAACCAAAGTTAATTTATGGTTCCAGTACAATAACATCTTTTTTTTTTGAGGGATTAACCTAATAATAGAGACTACTCAAGAAATACACACACCTTTCTTCAGCAATCTCTGACCCTACGAAATCGCCTGGCGTTTGCTGAACACTAGAGTTATCCTAACCATTTCAGGGTTAATCATAACAGCTTTACCACTCTCACACTTAGCTTTAAAATATCGTTTGGCATATACTGAAATAAAATGATAGAGTCGTCCCCACAATTACATAACCTCATAAAGTCTTTCTGTTTTCTGGTCACGTTAGCCAAGCCTTTATGTAACCTCGTCAGAGCTAGGACGTCATTTTTATAGATTTCCTGCCGCTACAAGTGATTTATTCTGTTTAAGAGAGCACTCACAGTGAAGGGACACAGGGTATATCTAACACGCTCAAAATTCGAAACGTCTCCCTTGAAATGAACAAAATCGTCTGTAGATAGTAATATAAGAGAAACATTTCATATTGATCTTATCTGTCTCTGTATGTATTTTTTTTTTTTATGTGTCCGACTCTGGGCATAGGCTTCACAGCCTGCTTTCAAGGCCCAGTAGTCCTCCTACATACCATACACCTATATATATATATATATATATATATATACCATTGTAATATCTTAGTCGAAAATAAACAGAGGCTATATTATTTTTCCTATTACTGCTAATTGCTTATACAGTACAGTATAAATGAGGTATGGCAACACTACAATATTTTACTTTGATTATAACTTTGCCTGCAAAAAATATATAACTAAAAGTCTTATTTCCACATGAAGGCATATATTTTCATTTCCTTTTACTTCGTACCTAAAAGCAAAAACAGAAGATTGGTTGAGAGTTGCGTTCTCGGAAATGTCTGGGTGCTTTCCGCGTCGCTCATGCTGTCAGGCCTCTCCCTTTCTTCAACGCCATCTGCAGCTTTTATTCCTTTTCAAACATTATTAATAGAACTTCTGACAAAATAAATACCGGTAAGTACATGGTCGCGGCACAGGGATATAACTGTCAAATGTCCGTCAACCTAGAGGTCCCGGGTTCGACTCCCAGGTCGACCACGAGACCTTCTGGCCAGGACTCTTTACTCCCAGTTTGTTGACACCTACAAATGAAATAGGGGCATTGACTGTAAATTAGACAGTTGCGTATCGGAGTCTGAAGGAATGTTTTCTGGGTGCTAACCTTGCCATTCAGACATGCTCAAGGGGATGGCAGCGGGGCAATAGAATGCATAATGTCCGTAACTAAGAGAGACCTGGTTGGATTCTAAGACTCACAACAAGACCGTAAGACAGACGGCCGTATTTTCGATGGCACAGGAGACTTTGTAATGCCTTCTCCTCAGCGATTTATTTGACATCTTATGCCATACTTTCTCCTCTGTGTTTATCTGTTTAATATCGACATTTTGTATCAGGAACATACAAGAGGATTTTTCACGTGTACTGTGCAAAATAAATCGCTGAAGAGGAAGTGTTCCGAAATCTCCGATAATAAATTTAAAAAGTATCCAGGGCTTTTTTTTTTAATCTCAGTTTCTTTGTCATCCATAAATAGAATAAGGCTGTAGACTGCTAATGACCGGTTGTGTGTCGTAATCTGAAGGAAGTTTTGCGTGTTTTCCCTGTCTGTCAAGCGCAGTCCCACAATCCCATAGTTCATCCAGAAGACTCTCTCTCTCTCTCTCTCTCTCTCTCTCTCTCTCTCTCTCTCTCTCTCTTAGGTACTCCTCTGTTCCATACTTCCACTCAGTCCAGCAGAAACGAAAACTGGTTGTTAAAAGAAGAAACCATCAGATTGTTAAAACCATCCTTCTATGTCAGTGCTAATTAATTAACCTGCAAATTCCACCGTAGTACTTGTAATTAACCCATCCACTACGAGCAGGTCTCCACTAGGCTCACTATAAACATATGATGGTTATGAGAACAAAATACAAAATAAAACAAAGCCTAATCATTCAACCGAACAAGCTCATACGGTAGGTGTTTTTCTGAAGTGTCATTAATAAAGTTACAAAGGGGAATTATTATAAGCAGAACCAGGGAACTTCCCAACGCCAAAGCAGTTACTACCTCCTTCCCCCCCCCCTCCACATACGCACACAAAATCATATACTTTGTTTTCTCTCTCTCTCTCTCTCTCTCTCTCTCTCTCTCTCTCTCTCTCTCTCTCTCACAAACAGCACATATCCCGCTTACAATATCGTTCACACTTTTTTACCTGACTGTGCATCACTAACATAAAATATATGTTCAAAAATTTTTTTTCCATTCTGTATTTAAACCACAGTGTAATGCTCCCTCTAAACACACACACACACACACACACACACACACACACACACACAAAATATTCATATTTTTTTGCCAGACTAAACCAAACACACAAAATGATCCACACAATATTTTTTTTTAACCAGACTCTACACAACACAAACACCACCATGTTCACAATGCTTATACTGGACTACAAAGCAAACAAAAACATTATATTTTATATTTTTGTTACTTGGGCATAACACATAAATCATGCTTATAATCACTTTTTTACCAAAATACAAAACGCATTCAAAACCAGGCCTTGAAAATAATCTTATAAGTCTACTCGTACAGTTAACATGCGCTCACACATACAAATAAACATACAAACAACAAACAACACACACACACACACACACACACACACACACACACACACACACACACACACACACACACACACACATACATACACAAGCAATGGCGTTGATGGTGAGGCATAAAGTGAGGAGAATACATGAGGCCTTACTTGCTGCTGTAGCGGGAAACACTCTTCTCCCCTTACCTTGGAAAAAAAAAAAATAGCATCTGAGCCAAAAATTTATCTAGACACCAGCAAAAATGCAGGTAAAAAATGGCGGTATCAGCAAACAAATGAATCACAGTCATACAAAGGTGGCGAGGGAAAGAACTCAGAGAGGTAACCGTGGGCTGATAAAAATAAAAAATAGCCTCAAAATTTTTAGTAGATTGAAAGAAACTACCAAGGAAAAGACAGGTGAGCCAACTTTTATCAAGGTACAGTACAATATATGAAGGGAGGAAAATGAATATGTAAAAAATGATAAAAAGCAAATATACAGTATACCATCCATGCAGATACAAGGGGGTGAAAATGGATATTCACTTGGAGAAGCAATAATGGACTGATTAAAGAAACTACTCCTGGAGTGGTAAGAGGTATCAAGTACTGAAAGAGGATGAGCACCAACAAACTTCATAAACTAAATTATATGATACATTCGCTTTAAAAATAATGCAGTGTTTATGACAGCTTGTAAGAAGAATGTAGTCCATACAGTAAAAAGGCCAAGAGTGAACAATAACCCTTAACATTATAAATAGGTATGACAGTATCCTCTTAAAGCTATCCTATAAGTATTTAGATTATAATATAGCAGAAAAAAGTACATGGCAACAAATGTAATAAAACCCGAGAACATTCTTACAAAGTCCATCAAAATTTTTCAAAAGCGCATAAGGTAAAAACATAAAAATAAAGTTTTAAAACACTCTTGCTAAAATTAAGTGATAATACCCCGGCCTTAGGTTACGAGAGGAGGTCAGCGCATCTTTAAAAGACTTTGAAACTTTAGGACTTGGGAAGGTTAGATTCTGAGAGCCTTTGCTGGGAAGTGTTGGCAGGTTTTATCAAGAGGACAGAGAGCAGATGGGGAAAAATAGATAAAGGGATAACATGTGGAGAGAGAGAGAGAGATAGAGAGAGAGAGAGAGAGACGATGAAGTGTTTTCCTATGGCTTCATGTTTTTCAATCGCAGTGTGTCCTGTCATCTCAAAATGAACGGATCTCCATTTTCGCTCGCTTTTGTTCGCTGTTATTTGGAAGGGAATGATTTGAGAGGACGGAGTTTTGTTAGTTGTTATTGGGAAGAAGGGAATTTTAAGACAACACCATTAACAAAACACATCATGTCATCACACCAATATCTCATTTCAAAAGCATAACATCTATTAATTATTATTATCCTTTCCACTGTTGTACTATACTCACTTTAACTTGGCCTAAACTTGCCATCTCTTCATACTGGATGCTGTGTTGCAACAATGAATTAGCACTAGAATATGCTGCTAGTCACGAAGAATTGCTATAGGAGGGATGTGGAGCTGTAGCATTGTCTTTTTCTGCCACTGTGCTGTGTGAAATAAGCTACAGAAGGACAAGAATCTGAGCCAAGTCAAGGCGAAAGAACTATATCCCTGAACGAGTCTGTTTATCTGAGGAATGACGTTAATCTTATTCCTCGTCAGCTGGCATATCACCATCGTTAGGTAACCACTGTAACACCCAATAACCATCATATCAATTCACTGTTACTAATCACAAGTGTATTACCAGTCACCATCTACACCATAGCCTTCACTGTCACTAACTTACCTTCATCACTATCACCATTAATAACCCTTTCAGCTAATGGCCAAGGTACACTTAAATAATCTGGTTAATAAACTCTCAATCGCCTTAGTAAACAGTTCATTGTCATTACTAGTTTATCTACAGCCATAATCAACACCACCTTCTCGAACAAAGTACTATCACAATATTATCCTCACATAAACCCTTCCCCTGCGATTACTTTTTTCTCCACATCTGTAGACGATTTTTCTTCAGGTTAAGGGGACTTCTCTTATAGTGAAAGGGGTTAGTGACGGTTACACAAAACTTCCCCCGTTGAAAAAGTTTAATGGTAACATCAGAATATACAAGACACCAACGGAACGAAAAAATCAACACTACCGCCGTCGCCACCACCACGATCATCATCATCATCATTAAAATTAACACTTACAAAAATCCGTCCACCGAGAATTGTGTGTACACTTTCCTCGTCACGTTCCCAATAAAAAAAAATTCACGTGTGTGTCTTTTTCTAATGTACGTTCTGGAATAAATATTTGAAAAGAACGTCAGCATATGTTATCAAGCCGCCGAAATTGAACATTCAAACATTTTCCAACATTTCTACCCGAAAGATATCAGTCGCTACGAGACATCCGAGAGAGAGAGAGAGAGAGAGAGAGAGAGAGATCTGGGATTTTTTTTTTTAAGCAAGAAAGAAGGAGCCACAGGCCAGGAGCCCGCAAACCGTTCCTTCTAAGAAAAAAACAAAAAACAATACAAAAGAGAGCCAAATTCGAGATCCGTTTATTTCGAGATGCCTGGACACACTGCGTTTGAATGATTGGAGATCATAGGAAGTAGGAAATACAGACAGAGGGAGACAGTTCCAGAGTTGACCTGTTGCATAAATGAAGGACTGGGAATAACGGTTAACTCATGCATTAGAGAGCTGGACAGAAAAGCTATGAGAGTTTGTTGCTAGACGGGTACTACGCGCCCGTCGTAGAGGTGGAGGGATGCAAGCAGACAGTTCAGAGGAGCAGTGACCATTGAAGTAGCGATACAAAAGAGATAAAGATGCAACGGTGCGGCGAAGAGACAGAGGCTGAAGGGAGCCAGTAAGAGGAGGAGAGTTAATGAGACGAAAAGCCTAAATGCCTGAGTCGGTTCGCATCTGAAGCTGAAATAAGGACCTGGACAAGTAAATCGACCATTGTTGAGGTAATGCTCGTTGAGGGAAAGAGAGAGAGAGAGAGAGAGAGAGAAATTACGTTCAAAATGTATAAATGTGCACTGTCGCGTTCCTTCCAAAAATATTCATAAACTTTCGGGCCCCAAATTAATTTTTCGAGGATTATGATAATTTGGAGAAATCCTAGCCGGGTGTTGAGAAATTTTTGAAAAAGTGGTAATCTTCTTAGTCTTAACGGAAGGAGAGCCAGGGGTGGGTGGGGTGTAGGTGGGGTAGGATGTGTAACGTAAGAAGGAAAAACGGACAGAGGAGGTTGAGAGAGAGAGAGAGAGAGAGAGAGAGAGAGAGAGACACACACACACACACACACACACACACACACACACACACACACACACACACACACACACACACGCGACAGACAGAGGCAGAAACAGAGGGAGGGAAGGTGAGGGACAACGCAAACTTAAGACAGTGAAAGGATGGAGGAAGAAAAGTTAGAGGGGAAAGGGAAGGGAACTGTGAGGTACAGACAGTGTAGGAGAGATGGAAGGAAAAGGGAAAAAAATGAAACGGATGAAAGAAAACAAGAAAAACGAAAACAAAGGGAAGAGATGAAAATGGAAAAGGCAAAGGAAAACAGACGGGAAAATACTCCTGGAAAAAGAGAAGTGGAGGAGTGAAGAAAGGTTGGGAACAAAAAAAAAAAAGATAAAGTGCACGATATATGAGAGAGAGAGAGAGAGAGAGAGAGAATGGTGAGGGGCCGGGTGGGGGGTTACTGAAGTGTCATTAAGTATGCAAATCTCCCAGTCAAACACCCAACTTTGCCACAGCTCTCTTATACATCTTCCTCCTCACCACACACACACACACACACACACACACACACACACACACACACACACACACACACACCAAACTTTCCTACTCTCACATATATCATCCCCCTCATATGCATACATACACACATGATTACTCACGCCCTCGTATATACGTACACAACTTTAGGCCTATCCACATACACACATACAGTCAGATCTAACGAAGTATTGTACACACACACACACACACACACACACACACACACACACACACACACACTTCTGAATACATACACGTAGACTAATCCTCACTTTACGCTTACAATTACAGAAACAGAAGCTCAAACGCTCCTACACTTAGATATGAAACACACGCATATATATCTAACGCTAATCTCTCCACACGTTTCAATTAATGGCGACGGTTCAATCCCTTTACATGATGATGGAGCACAGCATAACATCCTCTATAGCGGTATCCGGCATGAAATCCTGTGGCGATAAGCGAAATAATATTCAAACTGCGTCCAATGCCTGGGAAAGCAGAGAGAGCGGCGATAACTCCACCACTAGAACCGCTAGGCTACCTCACGTTGGAACAGCCTTCAAGAGCTCGTATACAATAATAGTAACTTTAATTTTTTTTATATCTGCATAGAATATGAAATGGTGAACACTAAATAACTTGGGTACAGTGAAGAATGCAGAGCTGTCAGATCATGCGTAACAGGTAAACAGCTTGACGTCGGTTTGAACACATGAAATTCTCTGTAGGAGCAGCATGGCAGTAGTTATCTTTTTTTTTTTTTTTTTTTTCTCATACCGTGAAACGTTTTCTGATATCCTCTTGATTCCTCCGTACGATTTCATTCAGTTTGAGGTAGACCTCTTCTAGTGAAGAAATAAATAAAGACTTTATTTAACCTCTCCGGTACGAAGTCTGTCGCAAAGTGAATAAACTCGCCTGTAAATGGCAAGAATAAAATAACAGCCATCTGATTCAAGATGTTAATATTCAAGACGGACACTGCTATGGAAACATCTACCCTATGTGGTCTGTGTATGCAACTCTCTCTCTCTCTCTCTCTCTCTCTCTCTCTCTCTCTCTCTCTCTCTCTCTCTCTCTCTCTCTCTCAGAAAAGGCGGAATATTGGAGAGAGTGAGGGAAGGCGTATGAAGGAAGGACTGAATGGAGGTATGTCAGATAAGGGATGATACTCCCCGGCTCAGATCTAATAGGAAGGAAGGAAGGCAGGGAAGGGTAATATTGACGCAGACAGAGAAATGCAATAAAGTAGGAGAAAACAGTGACTGGAAATCCCAAAGAAATGTGAAGACAGTGATGGAAGGAGAGAGAAATAGGGCAAAATAAGATCAGAGGGATAGGAAGGAAGAGGAAGAAAATGCGGTCGGAGACTGAGAAATATGATAAAGATAAAGAAAGGCATGAATGGAAATTGGAAGAATTATGAAGACAATGATGGAAGGAAAGAGAAATATGATATAGGTGGAATAGAGAGATAAGAGGGAAGAGGAAGAAGATACGGGCAGAGACAGGGAAATGCGACAAAGAAGAGGGAAAAAATGAATGCAAAATGGAAGAAATATGAAGATAGTTATGGAAGAAAAGAGGAATATGATAAAGGTGGAATAGAGAGACTGGAATCAAGAGGTAGGTAATAACTGACGGAGACAGAGAAATGCAATAAAGAAGATAGAAGCGAATGGAAAACCCGAAGAAATGTGAGGACAATGATGGAAGAGAAAAATGGAAATAATGGACTAGAAAGATAGGATGGAAGAGGAAGGATGTAGTAACGAGGAAAGAGAACTGCGGTAAAAGGAAATGGAATTAGGTACGGAATGACAAAATAAGAAGAAAGGGCAAGACATGAAAGAAATGAATGGATAGAAAAACTGAAATAAAGGCAATGGTGAAAGAGATACGGAATGAGAAGATACGAAGAAGGAGAAATGCGATAAAATAATGAAGAAACGAATCGATGGAAAACTCTAGGAAATGGGAATGAAATGTTGGTAAGAGAAATACGGAAAACACAGAAAAGGCAGATAGTAAGGGAAAAGAAGACAGAAATGAAGTAAAACAGAATAGGAAATACAGGGAATGAGGAAGACAACGATGGAAAAAAGAGAAATAAGTAAATGGTAGACTGGGACGAAGCAAGCCAATGGTAGGCAACAAGTGACGCATATAGAAAATGGCGTGAAGAAAAGGGTAAGAATTAATGGACAGACACGAAGAATGAAGTAGGCAATGAAGACGAGATACTGAGGGGGAGAGAGAGAGAGAGAGAGAGAGAGAGAGAGAGAGAGACAGACAGACAGACAGACAGACAGACAGAGGAAGTGATGAAGATAGAAATGCTGCCAAAGGGAAAAATATGAATGGAACGAAACGAGGGAGGAGAAGGAGGAGAGGCAATTATGGAAAGGCAAGGGATAAGAAAACGATGAAATGGAAGGATATGGAGGAACAGGAAGGAAATGATAAAAAATACGGATAAAAGGGGCGGGATGGAAAATGAGAAAGAAGGAAAGGAATCATAAAAAAGAAATAAGAAAAAATGGGATGGGCCAAGAATGAACAAAATAAAAAACTATAAAAGGAAAGAAAAATAAGGAAAACGATGGAATGGCGAGACACGATGAGGGGAAAGGCAATGATGGAAGGATAGAGAAATAGGGAATAGATAAAATGGTTGAGATACGAGGAAAGGGGACAGTGATGATGAAAGAGTAATACAGAAATGATAGACTGTAGATATATAATGGAAGAGGATTGCAATGAGAGAAGAGAAATACGTCACAAGCGACATGAGTAGACACGAAGAAAACGAAAGAATATTATAAAAATGAAAAATAAGGGAGGTGCCGGAATGCCAAGATACGAAGAAAAAAAAGACGAGGGAAAGGATAAAAAGAGAAAGATGAATGAAGAAACCTATAGAAAAGGAAGGTAATGAAAGAAAAATAAGAAGTGGGAAAACATACTGGAAGCAAGGAAGAATGAAAACAGTGAATGAAGAGACACAAGAGTAGATGAAGGCAATGATGTGAAATGCAGAAAATTTGGCCTGGAAACACAATGGAAAAGGAAGGCAATAATGAGAGGAAAGAAATATGGAAAGAGACTGAATGGAAAGCCTGAAGAATCGGGAAGACAGAGCTGAAGGAGAAATATGGACTAGATGGATTAAACAAAAGAGGGATGACCAAAATACATTAAAGGAAAGGGGAATAAGGAATAAAAAAAACACGAATATATGAGAATGCCATGATGAATCCGGAACAGAGAAAAGACTGACTGAAATTGCGAGGTATAACAAAAGATATTCTGAAGGGAAAGATAAACAAGGAGAGAGCTGAAATAGAATTATCTGAGAGAACAGGAGGGAGAATATGAAAGGAAACAAAAATTAAGGAAATGGTAGAATAGAAAGATGAGAAGAGGAAAACAATGATGAGAGTGAAATGTGGAACAGATGGACTGAAAAGATGAGGTAAGCGGAAGACAATGAAGAAAGGATATAAAAATAATGAAGGAGGTGGAAAGATGACACACAATGGAAAAGGAAAGGCAATAACGAAAAGCTGAAAAATGCATGATGAAAGGAAATAAAGTGGTAATGAAAACTAAATAAAATTGATGCACAAAGTAAAAGAAGGGCGTGTAAAACTTAAATACAAAAAATAGAAAAAAGACACGGAAAACGTATTAAATCAAACGACAGGAAAACTTGTAAAAGAAAGATAATAAAGTTAGATGCAGTACAGTAAAAACAAAATACAAAGAAAGCAGCACCCTACCCGTATCCCTGACCGCCTTGGAGAGAGCTCCAACATACTTGACCTCTTCCTCACAACTAATCCTTCTGCTTACTCTGTTAATCTTTTCTCTCCGTTGGGCTCCTCCGATCACAACCTTATTACCTTAACCTGTCCTATCACTCCGGTACGGCCTGTGGACCCTCCAGGGAAACGTCGTCTGTGGCATTTTGGAGCCGCAGACTGGGAGGCCCTCAGGCAGTACTTCTTTGATTTTCCCTGGAATGATTATTGCTTCCATGGCCGTGAGCCATCTGAGTGTGCCTTGCGCATTACGGAGGTTATTCTCTCGGGCATGGAAGCATACATTCCTTTCTCATATCCTTTGACTAATGCAAGAAAGCCTTGGTTTAATCAAGCTTGTTCTAATGCTGTCCGCAACAAGGAGAGGGCCTACAAAAGGTACCGGAGCCAACCCACCCCTGAATCACATCATCTTTACGTTTCTGCCCGGAATCGTGCTAAGTCTGTTCTTCGCTCTACTAAAAATAATTTCATCCATACTAAATGCTCTCAACTCTCCAACTCGAATTCTTCCCGCTCCTTCTGGCATCTTGCCAAAAATCTTTCTAACAACTTTACCTCATCATCCTTCCCTCCTCTTTTCTACTCTGATGGTTCTGTAGCTATTTCTTCTACTGATAAAGCAGATCTCTTCGCACAGACTTTCTCCTCCAATTCTACCTTAGACGATTCCGGTGCTGTTCCTCCATCACTTCCCACCTCTGACTTCCTCATGGCTGACATTAAAATGTCTTCAGTTGATGTATTTTCTGCCATCACTGGCCTCAGTACTAACAAGGCATGTGGGCCTGATGGGGTCCCTCCTGTTGTTCTCAAGAACTGTGCATCTGTGCTTACACCCTGCCTAGGCAAACTCTTTCGTCTTTGTCTGTCAACTTGTACCTTTCCTTCTTGCTGGAAGTTTGCTCTCATTCAGCCAGTCCCAAAGAAGGGTGACCACTCCCAACCCTCCAACTATCGTCCAATTGCTTTAACGTCCTGTATTTCAAAAGTTTTCGAGTCAATTCTTAATAGAAAAATTTTAAGGCATCTTTCCTATCACAACCTTCTTTCCGATCGTCAGTATGGGTTCCGTCAGGGACGCTCCACTGGCGATCTTCTCACCTACCTTTCAGACTCCTGGTCATCCTCCTTTCGGGACTTTGGCGAAAGCTTTGCCATTGCACTTGACATCTCAAAGGCTTTCGATCGAGTCTGGCATAAATCTTTAATTTCCAAACTGCCCTCCTACGGTTTCTATCCTTCTATCTGTGCCTTCATCGCTAGCTTCCTTTCTGGTCGTTCTATAGCCGCTGTTATAGACGGCCATCGTTCTTCTCCTAGATCTATCAACAGTGGTGTTCCTCAGGGCTCTGTCCTATCACCAACTCTCTTCCTTTTATTCATCAATGATCTTCTAAGCTGTACATCTAACCCTATCCACTCATACGCTGATGACTCCATCCTTCACCTTTCCATTCGGTTCCCGCAACGCCCATCTCAACAGTTACTTCAACAAACAAGGGATGAGGCTATGGCACACCTAATGTCTGACTTGGCTCGTATCTCTGACTGGGGTAAAAATAATATGGTTGTCTTTAATGCATCTAAGACTCAGTTCTTACACCTTTCAACCCGACAAAATCTTCCACAGGTATACCCACTAATGTTTAATAATATTCAGCTTAATCCTACATCATCCTTGAACATGTTTGGGGTTTCATTTACTCGGGACTTATCTTGGAAAGATCATATTACATCTCTTGTAAAATCTGCTTCCAAGAGATTGGGTGTGCTAAGCCGACTCCGCTCTTTCTTTACCCCTGCGCAATTGTTGACTCTATACAGGGGTTTTATCCGCCCCTGTGTGGAGTACAACTCTCATGTGTGGGGAGGCTCCCCTCATACAGCTCTTCTCAATAGGGTGGAGTCAAAGGCTTTTCGTCTCATTAACTCTCCTCCTCTTACTGACTCCCTTCAACCTCTGTCTCTTCGCCGCACTGTTGCATCTTTATCTCTTTTCTATCGCTACCTTAATGGTCACTGCTCCTCTGAACTGTCTGCTTGCATTCCTCCACCTCTACGACGGGCGCGTAGCACCCGTCTGGCAGCAGACTCTCATCCTTTTTCTGTCCAACTCTCTAATGCAAGAATTAACCGTTACTCCCAGTCTTTCATTTATGCAACAGGTCAACTCTGGAACTGTCTCCCTCTGTCTGTATTTCCTGCTGCCTATGATCTCCAGTCTTTCAAACGCAGTGTGTCCAGGCATCTCAAAATGATCGGATCTTGAATTTGGCTCTATATTGTATTTTGTTTTTCTCTTGGAGGGAACTGTTACTGCGGGCTCATGGCCTTTGGTTCCTTCTTCCTCGCATAAAAAAAAAAAAAATGTAAAAAAAAAAAAAGGATAACAAAGAAAGAGGATGACATGTAAAAATGAAAAGATAATAAAGACAACGACAAGATGAGATGTAAAAAAAAAAAAAAATACAAACAAGAAATCAAGAGGAAGACACGTAAGAAGCAGAGGAAGAGGTATGTGTACGTGTGTCCTGTAAAAGGTGCATTGTTTCTCGGCTTACAATGCCTTCCTTCACCTCCCCTCCCCTCCCCTCCCCTTCCCTTGCCCTCTCTTCCTTCCTCTACCCCTCCCCTCCCCTCCCTTCCCTCCCCTCCACTCCCGTCTCTCCATTTCCTCCCAAAGACGTGAGAAAATGGGTGGGATGGGATGCGGTGGGAGGGGAAGGATGGTGGGGAGAGGGGTAAACAGGGGCAGGAGAGGAGGTAGGAAGGGGAGGGGGAAAGTAGGGGGAAGTAGGAAAAAGGAATGAGTAGGAAATTGGAGGGAAAACGGAGTGAGTAACTGAGAAGGGGTTAATCAGGTGTGAAGAGAGTGATGACAGAGATGGGGTTGGGGAGTTGGAAGGAAGTAGGGGTGAGGGAGGTTGAGGATAAAGAAGGATGGTATGTGGAAAGGTTACGTGAGAGCCGGAGGGAAGGAGTGGTAGAGAGGGAGGCAGTACAAGGAAAGTAAAAAGCAGTCGAGAAAGAGAGGAGAAAACACGGATGAAAACTAGACAAGAAAAGAAAAAAAGAGTATAAGAAAGAAAATCACTGAAAGGAGTGGAAAGGGAGAGAATACAAAGGAATATAAAGGACAGCAAACAACGACACGTCTATTGTTCCTTTCGAACCTGTGTGTTATAGGAAGGTTATGACTAAGGTATCTATTCTGACTTAAAAAATGGTCAGCAGAGTTGGAAGGGTCCTGCCCACCTACCATTTCCTCCAGCCGCAGCCGGCAGCAAGAAGTGTGAAGGACTACTATGTAGCATGGACAAATTGTCATGGAAACTTCATAGTAAATGATGACTGGCCTTCATTTTCTGTATCACCTTAACTCTAAAGGGAAAGTAACATCAAGTCAGCATTAGGTACCGTACACGACAGTGTTGTTCTACGGTTGTATTCCATGCTTTGTCTTATGGAAAACGTTATCCTTTAGAAATGTATTTTTTAAGTGTACGTGCATGTTTTGCTAGGTATTAGAAGTCAAATACTTATCCAAACGACTTTTAAATGTCAAAACCGTATCACAGTTTACCACACTGGGATAAAATTTCTTTCACAGAATTCTAATTAGGTTGAAGAAAATATGCTTCGTTTCATGTACATATAAAAGTTCGTCAGCAGTTTCAAAACCGATACCGCTATTTAAAATCGACAATCTACCGAAAATTATTTTGTAACGTAACATGCCCGTGTGTGTGCATGGAGGGGGACAGTTGCGTGCGACGTTACCTCAGATCCCCCAACTTCTTTCTTCTTACCACTCTTCATCCCTTCCTTTTCCCTTCCTCCTTCCATCAGCACTTATCTTTCCGTTCTTCATTCTGACACTTTTTACGGTATTTTTTCTTCTTTCCTAACACTCCCATCTCTCTCTCTCTCTCTCTCTCTCTCTCTCTCTCTCTCTCACACACACACACACACACACACACACACACACACACACACACACACACACACACACACACACACACACAAGGAAGGAAGGGGCAGCGAGTTTAATGACATGCACATTCTTTCCCTCTTTACACTCCCTCATTTACATTCCGCACTCTTCTGTCACCAATTATCTCCTCAACATTTTTCACCCTCCTCTCTTTTGTTTCTCCATTATCCTAGCCACCTCTTTACCTCCTTTTATCATTATTTCATTTCCTCCGCAACATCTTCCCCTTCATCATTAGCTGTTTCCGGCTCCTATGACACTCTTAGATGAATGGTACCGTCGAGTGTCAACTGAATATCATACTAGAGTTCCCCGGGTCATGAAATGGTATATGGTATCAGTGCTGTATTAAAACTCTCAGGCTTCTAATGCCAATAAAAGCACTCAGGTCATTAAAATCGTCTGAGGTCAATTGGTAGAAAATTAAAGTGGTCTCGATCAAAAGATAATTAAGCACTTTACGTTGTCATCTTCCTTACTCCTCACTTTTTTCCTTCCTTACATCTTTTCTCTCCATGACTTCACTTCTGTCAGTAATCCCTCTCCTTTCCCTCTTCTCTTAACCTCCTCACTGCGCTGTTTCTCTCCAAGGCTGGATTAAATTGCGTGTTGGCTGCAAGCATAAAGTATCTTATCGTAGTGAAGGGGGAAATCTGTACAGTATTCTTCTATATTAATTCTTCTTTTTAAATTCTCTATATTTTTGTTTCTCGCGTTTCTCCTCACTTGCTGTCTCTTCCTTCATTCCTTACTCTTCATCATTTTGCCTTCCATTTTAATTTTCCTCTCCTCCCCGCCATCTACTTATCATTTTTCTTGGCTCATTACCATCCATTTTTCATTTTCCTCGTTTCTCTACCGTCCATTAGTAGTTGTAGTAGTAGTAGTAGTAGTATTTTCCGACTGTCTACCTTTCGTCTCTCATTTCTCGCATTCCCTATTTTTTTTTTTTTTTTTCACTTTCCCCGACTCCCTACCAGTTATTTTTCCTGACTCCATTTTTTTTTCCATTACTCCCTACCCTTTATTTCCCAAATTTCCTACCATCCATTTTCATTTTCCCACACATGGCCAAATAACTGCCATACAATCAAATTAGACCCACCTAAAAAAAAAAAAAAAAAAAAAATGGTCAGTTTTTTCTTATATGTCATAAAAGGGAGTGACGGGAGCAGAAACCTCCCTCGTAAATACACTGGCAGTTTTGGAGTACTTGCCTAAGGAACTATCGGCAGCAAAAGTCCTCTCTCCTCCCCTGATTTTTTCTCCTTGGCGTTACACCCCTTCAGTCCGGTGACGTTCTTTTGATTTCAGTCGTATTATCTTCAAACGATTTAAATAAATTTCAGAGACATTTTTCGAAACGGGAGATTTAAACTCAGCCTTCAATAATCTCTGTTACAACTATTATAGACATCTATCCTTAACTTCAGTATAATCGTCCGGTGACAGCAAGACAAAAATAATGTCTCCGAATTCTAGGAGTTAATGGATAGTGTGGTCTATCCGAAACACAAATGATGCTGATGACAATGATTTGTAGCCAAAGAAAGTCATCAGTGTCGGTGGCTGCATATTAACCCCTTCAGTATGAAGACGACATTTTCAGCTTCTTGCTATTTCCAGATGATTTTATTCAGCTTGGTAAACTGGAGGGGTAAGATACATCCTTCATTAACTCCTCCACTACAACAGATCTCCCCTAAGCTGAAGAAAATCGTCCGAAGATTGCAAGAATAAGCAATTAAAATGCATCACTAGGCTGAAATGAGGTTGTCAAAATCCAAAAAGACTGAAGCAGTGGAGGTGACGAGATTTCTGCTCCCTACCGTACAATTCCATTAGGGTTCATAACAGCTGGACCAGAGATGAAAACAGGAGAGATCAATTAAAGTGTTTGGGAGAGACAGATAAGAAAAACGGAAAGAAAAACACACAGCAGGAACAACAGACGCTCATCAACCTGCCGTCAGAGAGAGAGAGAGAGAGAGAGAGAGAGAGAGAGAATGATATATGACAGAAGTACCGAATACAAAAGGCAAAACTGACGAAAAAGACGACTAAGAAAAACTGACAAGAAAAACAATCTATCCTATACAGATAAAAGATGTTAAAAAAAAAAGAAAGAAAAAAAGAATAATAAACCCATCTGGGATTTCTTCTGTGGTGGGTGATTGTGTTCGGGATATTTTTCTTTTTTCGTGGATCTATTTTGTTTTTTTTTATTTTTTTTTATTTTTTTTTTTTTGGTGGGTAAAAATGTGGTGAGGGGAAGAGACTTTTAACACAGTGTTTGTTTATGCCGTGTTAGTAATTCATGCAGGGGGAGGAGAAAGAGGAGGAAAGCAGGAAAGCAATGGAAGGGTTGGAACAGGAAGGAGATAGGGAAAACAGAAGAGGAGAATGAAATGGGGGAGAGACGACGAGGAGGAGGAGGAGGAGAGCAGCAGAAGAAGATGAAGAGGAGGAGGGGGAGGAGGGGAACGGGAGGGAAAGAAGGAGGAGGAAAATGGGAAGGGGAACGGAAAGGAAGGAGTTAGATTAAGAGGAGAAGAATAGGGGTAAGGAAACGAACGAAGAGAGAAGACTAGAAAAGGAGAGGAGGAAGAAGGTAACATTAAAAAAAGAAAAAAGAGGTACCATGGAAAATTAATTTAATTATCAATCAAAAGAATGAAAGAATACAGAAAAAAAGAAAGAATATGCGAGGAAGTGAGACTGAGGGGGAAGGACAGAGTTAGTGAGAACAATGGACGGATGAAGACCAAAAAACAAAGATCATTAGCAAGAACACAGCTCCTGAGACCTCTAGCACGGAGACAATGTGAGGAGAGAAAGATATACGGGAACAAATTGCCGAAAAAAGTGAGGAGACAGACTTGAAAACACTACATCATCATCAGATTATTATTATTATTATTATTATCACTAAAATTCGCTTTGTGAGCGCGTGACGTGTGAGCGAGAGTTTATACAAACGCCTATCATCGTAATTTCATTTTGGTGTACACTTTCAACACTTCTGGTGAGGTAGTTGAACAATAACAGAAGAATAATTGAACAAAAATATTTTTTAAATCGATTTCATAGCGGAGCATGTCAACTGAAGCCCTCGGTACATTCCCTTGGAAAGCTGGGATTCCAAGGGGTTTCTTTGGTCTCCTGTGTAAATATATACCTAAAAACAAAATTTAGAGACGGTATTTACTGCCTGCTGAAAGAATAACTTCTCTGTCACATAGTAGAAAAGTCATTGGCCTCTGAAAACCATCGGCGTCGGGCTTTGTCGACACCTTGTATACATGTACTATATACGATATCATAATCACTATACGGTATCATAATCATCAACACCTCATTCCATGCTAGCACCCCCTTTCCCTCTAAAAAATTATTCGTATATAGATCGTTGGTCGCCAATATTTATCTAAATTTATCTTCAACCAGTAATTTCTATACTTCCATAATTATTTGGACATATATCTGTCAGGATTATCATCATTACCAAAGCCTCGACTGCTAAAGGAATCCTCTCCCCCCCTCCCTCTCTTCCCGACACTGGATGGGCGTGACTGAACCGCCTTTTGGCTACTTTGTCCGACTAACTTCTCAAACTCTATCAGTCATCATTCTCTCTCTCTCTCTCTCTCTCTCTCTCTCTCTCTCTCTCTCTCTCTCATTTCACGTGTTTCTTCCACACCACATGCGATCTTCCTTCTATACGGTATCCTCATTTTTATTTTCAGCTGCTTGTGTCAGGTACCATGTCTATAGCCTATGCAGTGCTTGAATGCTTTTCTGTGTATTTTTCTGTAACAAATCACACGAGACATATCAAGCTTGCAGAAGGTTCTCTATTATAGCTAAGTTTCATCCGCTTTTGCCTGTGCCTTAGCTGTTTTGAATTACGAAATAACACACACACACACACACACACACACACACACACACACACACACACACAAACACACACACACACACACACACACACACACACACACACACACACACACACACACTCACTCACCTTCCATCTCCCTGCAGCCTCCAGTCTCTCTCCGTCTGACACGCAACAAACGGCGTAAAAGCACTTGGATGAGGAGCAATTCTTCAACATTCTTACCCTGATCACGAGCCAGTCCTCTCAGATCACTCAGCTTCACTCACACACTCACTCTCTTACTTACTCACTCGTTCACTCTCAAAACCGGACCAAGAAATGCGATAACACGAATAGAAAACTGGAGACCTTGAGCGCTGAGTGAGAGTGTACGAATGAGAGAGAGAGAGAGAGAGAGAGAGAGAGAGAGGGGGAGGGAGGGAGGGGGTAAAAAAAAAAATACCAGTGAAATTTTGATACACAGTAGCGCGAACATGTCCTCTCCATGGCGCTTTCCTCCTCTCACTTTTTCTCTCACTCTGCTCTCTTTTTCTCTCCCTCCACTCTGTTTTTCTCTCCTCCTCCTCTCTTCTTTCCTCTCCCCTTTATTCCTCTCTGTATGCTGTGTCTCTTGCCTTTTCTTCGTGTTTTCTCTTCTTCCTTTCTCTCTCTTTCTTTCTCTTCCCTCTCAATCTTTTGTTTGCTCTGGTTTCTTTTACTTATTTACTCTCTCTCTCTCTCTCTCTCTCTCGTCTTTTCTCTTGTTCCTCTTCTTGTCCCATCTTCTCTCGCTTCATCTCTTCATATTCCCAACCATCTCTTTCCCCCTTCCATTCTTCTCCCTTCTCATCTTCAGTCCTCTTCTAACTTATTTTCTCCACTCCTCTCTTCTCCTCTCCTCTCCTCTCTTGTCTCCACCCCTTTCTCCATGCTTCATGTGGTTTCGCCTGTCTCCCTCTCTTCATCTCTCGCACCCTTGCTCCTCTCCTCTTCTTTCCTCTCATTCCCTCTTCTTTCCTCCTGCCTCCTCCCCCCCTCTCCATTCTTCATATTCGTACTCCTCTCTTTTTTTTCCACATCACAGTGCTAATCCTCTCCTCTTACCTCTCGTACCTTCTCTCCTCACCTCCCCTCACCTCTCGTACTTTCTCTCCTCTCATCTCCTCTCCTCACCTCTCGTACCTTCTCTCCTCTCCTCTCCTCACCTCTCGTACCTTCTCTCCTCTCCTCTCCTCGCCTCTCGTACCTTCTCTCCTCTTCTCCCAAAACACCTGGCCCTAATCAATTGCAGTAGTAGTAGTTGTTGTTGTTGCTCTGCAATTTTTTGTTAGCCGGTTTGGTCGTTGTTTTCTTGTTTCGTTGCAGCTGTGGTGGTGGCGTTGTTGTTTTGTTGTATCATGAGGATAAAATTATAATGATAACTGAAACTATTTTTGTTATTTTTTTGTTAATGAGAAAAAAATGATGGAATTTGTTATTAAACTGTTATTGTTGTCATAGTTGGTGTTGACGCTGATGTGGACGGAACAGATGCTTTTTCAGTTTTTTGTTTATTTTATCAATGGAAAATATGGTTTTATTGGCTTAGCTGTTGTTGTTGTTGATTATGATGATGTGGATGGAAGTGACTTCTGCTGTTTTTTCTGTTGCTGATTTTTTTTTTTTTTTACAGGCTTAGAAATGATGTTTTTGTTATTTTGTTGATGTGGATGAAATGATGTTTTTGCCGCACAGCTGATGAAAGTGGTGTTTTTATAGTGGTTATGATATTTTTTGTTGATTGAATGCAAAAGATCTTTGTGGTGTCGTCTTTCCTATGTAGATTTTTTTGATACTGTAGTGTCTTTGTTGTTTTTCTTGAAGTGAATGGATGTGATGTTTTGTTGTTTTTGCTGATGTGGATGGAAGTGATGTTTTGGTTGTTTTGTTTGTCTGCTGATGTGGCAAGTATCGCTGTTGTTGTTGATGTAGTTGTATTATTTTTGTGACAATGCCTGCAGCTGTTATTGCTCTTTTTATTGTTGTCGTTGTGTTTGTTGGCTCAAAAAGTGTCGCCCCACTACCATGCAAAACTCCCTCCCTCCCTCCCTTCCCCTCCTTTTTTCTTCTCCCATTCTCTTTACCTCTCCCCCTTCGTTCCCTTGTTCCCTTTCCCACTTCTCTCATCTCCCCTCCCACTCCCTCCTCTCCCTCTCTCCTCCTCTATCCTATTCCTCACACTCCATTCCCTTCCATCTCTTCGTCCCTTCTTCCCTCCTTTTAAATTACAAAATTTCTTTTTTCCCTCCCTCCTTTCCTCCCTTTCCATTCTATCTTCTCCTTCCTTTTCCCATCCCTTTTTCTCTCCTATTATACCTTCTCCCTTCTCTCTCATCGTTTCCCTCTCCCTTCCCTTCCCTTCCACTTTCTCTCTTTTCTCTCACTCCATCGTCTCCCTTTCCTCCTCTCTCCCCCTTCCTACCACCACCCCGTACTCTGCACCCTACGAATTACGCCCCTGTCTCACTCCCCACCAGCAACAGCCCTCTTCCACCTCCCCATCCCATCTCCCCACCACTCCATCCAACCCACCAACCATCCACTTCCCTCATATTTACGGTCACACCCTTCATCCTCGCCATCCCTCTTCCATTACCTCCTGGCCTACGTCTTCTTTCCTCTTCCACGGACTCTCTCACCCCCTCATATAACCTTTCCCAGCTTCCTCACTATCCCTTTCCCTACTATCCTGTTGCCCTCTCCCTTCACTTCAGTCTCTTTCCCCTCCCATCTACCCCTCCATTCCGCTTCTCCCCTATCCTCCTCACCCTGTCTCTCCCAGCAATTTCTCTTCATTCCCCCACCTTCCCCCTCCATTACCCCTCCCATGCTTCTTAGCTCTCCCCTACTGTACCCCTGCCCCCCCTCAGTCCTTTTATCCAACTCTCCTTATAAACTAACTCCCTCTTTACTTTTCCCCTAATCTTTTCCTCCCATCTCCTTCACTACCCCTTCCTCCATCTACATTTCCAGTCCCTTTCTATCCCCACCCCATACTCCCCCATCCCCCTCCATTTCCACTCTACCCCACACTACCTCCTCTCCCTCCCTCTCCCCTCCCCTTCCCCAACCAAACGACAATACCAAAATCCAATTCGCTTTTACCCTGGCCCCACAACAGAGGTGCTACCATTTTTCAGGCGGCTCCAATTAGTATGGTAAAGGGTGTTTGCTGGCGCCTGTTTCATTAGGGGGAGGTTTTGAGGAACGGAAAGGGGGAAGCAGAGAAGGGGAGATAAGAGTGAGGATAGGGGGAGAAGACGGAGAAGATAATGGGGATGGGAAGGGAAGAGAGGCGGGGAGAAGGGTCATAAAAGAGGAGAATATAGGAGACGGTAAAGCAGGGCGAGATGGGGAAGGGACAGGGAAAAGGGAAGGGAGAGGGAAGTGAAAGGAAGGAGCCCGTTACATTGAGGAACGAAGGCAAGAGGGCGGAAAGATGAGTGACGAAGGGAGAGAGGAACGTGAGGAGAGGGGTGGAAGAGAGGTAGATAAGAGAAGGGAGATTGAAATGGGAGGAGAATGGGTTGGGAAGAGAACAGAGGAAGGAGCAGAGGAAGAGGGAAGGTCAGTTTCTTTAGAGTCAGTATTTTGAGCAATGAGGGTAGGGAGGGTAAATAGCAAGGTGAAAGATGGAGAGGATGGGAATAAGTAATGGGGAGGGGGAGGCGAAGCAAGAAAAGGGAAATGGGAGTGGATGAGGGGAAGGGGAGAGAGGCAAGAGGGGAGGGGAGGGAGAGGGTTGGAGTGTGCTGTCTGTGAGGTTATTTAATTAAGATGAAAATGGGAAAACGGCTCAAATGCAGGAATAATCTTAATTACACTCCATAAAAGCGATGAAAATCTGAGCAAAGAGTTGGTAATGTAATTAGCTTCGATTAATAAAATTAACCAGCACCATAATGAAACAGAATCCAAATTAATTAGCACGATAAATAATTTAACAAAGAGTAAGGAACAAATCCCAGATTCACCAACTGTCAGTCAGTTATGCAGTAATGAATAATGCCTATCAACCCTCTCACTAAGATATATACATGTTACAGGGAATCTGTGTAACCAATGATTTTGTGAAATTTCTAGGGAATTCGTGAAATGAGTTTAAATTAGGATGGGTTCATTTAGATTAGGTTAATTTAGGCTGCGGTTAGAATAGGCTGGGATTATCTAGGTCAAGTTTAGGTTAGGTTGGGCTAGGTTAGGCAGGTTAGGTTCGGTTAATTAAGATGAATGCTACGTTAAGCGTTCATCAAAATTAACCTAACCTATCCTAACCTAACTAACCAAGTCTAACCTAATTAACACCTAAACTAACCTAAACTTAACCGAGATTATCCCAGCCTAACCTAACCGCAGCCTAAATTAACCTAATCTTAATTAACCCATCCTAATTTAAACTCATTTCACGAATTCCCTGAGTATTTCATGAAATTACTAGTTACACAAATTCCCTCTGGCAGATACATACATACATACATATATCTATATATAGATATATATATATATATATATATATATATATATATATATATATATATATATATATATATGTGTGTGTGTGTGTGTGTGTGTGTGTGTGTGTGTGTGTGTGTGAGCGTATCATCAAATAAGTTTATTCAGCTTTTGGGAGGACTGCTCGTGCCGGAGAAGTTGACATTTGTTTCCAACTCCTTCGGAACCACATGTCTTAACTTACCTCCGGCTGGGGCAAGATTTAATACAAAGGTGTGGCCTTACTGGAGGGATCACTGTTATGACTCCTACAATCCTTGCAAGAACTTTTTGAAATTGCTTTTTCAAAGTCAACAAGCCTGCGGTAGGCGCGGTCTTTCTTGTTCATGTTACTGTGGGGTCGGTATAGAATTAACACCGGTATATTTAACACATTCAGCCGAAGTCAGCCATTTAAGTTTACTCCTGTTGCCGCAAGACGATTTTATTCACCTTTAGATACACTTCACAAAGGGTAGGACTCGACAGAGCCTTCAACAACCCATTTCAATACAAGAGGCCTTTCCTCAGCTGAACAGAATTGTTTGAAATTAGCAAGAGTAAACTGAAAAAGACTGTAAAGGCTAAACTGTTATTGTACGTCCATAACTAGCCCTGCGCACTATAAGCCAATTATACATAGTAGCGGACAGAAGTAATGATCCACTTCATTACCATTAATGACGGCCCGTGAGCAGTGACATACGAAACCCTATGACACAATCTTTGGAACCCCACGAGCACTTTAGACTACTATTTTAAGAGTGACATCAATGTCTGACTGAAAAGTGGAGAGATATTCTTGTCTGTAGTTGCACAGACGTGGACAATAATATCGCTCCATTTTTTAGACCAACAGTTGTAAAAAACTGATATAATATTCTGACAAGCTTGAAGGGCTCCAAAGAAAGACATTGCTCACCTTCTCGTAATGTATCGCTATGAAGTGGATCAATATTTGTGTCCGCTACTGCACGTCCACCACCTTATTAACTTCGAATCTCTCAGCAGGTAAAGGAGCAGCCGTCCACTGTACAGCTATAGTGTGGACGTTACCGGTACGAGTGAACTCTCTCGTGGTCGAGATAATTCTAGCATCTTCTTCCACCCAACACCAGACGACTCTACTCAACTGAGAATGAGTCGTATAAAAAAAAAAAATCTCACCAAACTTGACTGAAAAACTTCAATGAAAACTGCAAAGAACAGTCTAACAGTAACAACTACGAGAGAGAGAACATTCAATTGTAATCAAAGAAATATGCAGCTTAACCAAGAGGTTAAATATAATTCACTTTAGCATGAAGTACCAGGTAGAGCAGAGACCAGGGTTGTTCTGATTTAAATCAAATTATTTAAATCACACGATTTAAATCGATTTAAATCAGAGTGAAAATAATGATTTCAATCAAAATGATTATTTTTATATAACTACAGTAAAAATGAAGAAGATAGAGAATGTGATCGATGTGTATTGTACAAATGCACCAAGTCTGCTTGTCCTGTACTCTTCTTGTACTGATCCTGTATCAAGTCAGGCACCACTGAACCACTGTCTTATGTTACAAGGCAAATATTCAAAAGTTAAGCACAGGGAAGACGGCTCTTTTGTTGAGAATAACAATAACTGTGATAATGTTAATGGTTGACATATGAGCTGAACTCTTCTTTGAATATACATTAACATGATTTAGTTTAATGATTACGATCTAAATTTGGCAAAATAAAAAAAGACAAATCGGCAGCTTTCATTAGTATATGACACACAGTGATGCAGCACAGGAGTAACCTCCACCATACCAAGAGTGCTGGCCTGTGGTGCATTGGCTTACTCCCATTTCCTATTCACATTATTATTTTGTAAGTTTATTTGAACTTTGACAAAACCATGCCTAATGGACGCATTGCAGCAAGTGGGAGGAAAAAAGACCCAGTATGGAACTCTTTTGATAGAAATCCCAAAACTGATACCAAAATATGGTTTCACTTAACACTGGCAAAGGTTTTGTAGAAGAAAATGTCTTCATCAAAGTGAAAAAAAATCGATTTAAATAATAAAAATCCGCTTTAAATTTAGAAAATCGATTTTTTTTTATAAACGATATTTTCCAACCCTGTTAGAAACATGACAGCGAGGTAAATGAGAAGGAAGACTGGAGAGCCGGGAAAATCATTACATGTAAATGAATAAGTAATAGTAGTGGCAGTAATGGTGTCTAGTTGCTGCACTAGCGGTGAAGTAATAGTAGCACCTATTTTTAAGTGTGTCTGTGCAGCCCTAGTAGTAGTAGTACTGGCAGCAAAAAATATCAGCAGAAGCAGTAGCGGTAGTAGTAGTAGTAGGAGGAGGAGGAGGAGTAAAAATAGCAGCAGCATCAACAGTAGTAGTAGTAGTAGTACCGTAGTAATAGTAGTAGTAAATATAGCAGCAGCAGCAGCAACAACAGCATCTGTATTAGTAGCATTAGTAGTAGAAGTAGTAGTACCTCAGTAGAAGTAATTGTATAAATAGTGGTAATGATAGTAGTAGTGGTGATGGTGGTAGTGTGTGTGTGTGTGTGTGTGTGTGTGTGTGTGTGTGTGTGTTTGAAGGTCCAAATGTGATTAGCTGGCACTGCAAAAACAACCTACATGCTGCCTCCTCTCTCTCTCTCTCTCTCTCTCTCTCTCTCTCTCTCTCTCTCTCTCTCTCTCTCTCTCTCAGACACTGCAAAAACAACCATTATGTTGCCTTTCCCATTCTCTCTCTCTTACAGTAAATTCATTATGTCCTCTAAGTTACACACACACACACACACACACACACACTTACAATAAATTCATTCTGCCTTCTATGTTGCACACACACACACACACACACACACACACACACACACACACACACACACACACACACACACACACACACACATTCTGTACTGCACTCAGACGTAACCGCACGCACGCAACCACCACACGCAACGACTTCAATATGATCATTTCACTCAAACTCACGCACACCCATTTCACCCCCATTCTGCCCTCATACACACACACACACACACACACACACACACACACACACACACACACACACACACACACATCGTAAAACACATCCTACACACGCACACATAACGCTCACACACCCTCACTCTCTCACCCTCCCTCCACTTTCTATGACCTCTCACTTCCCTCCACCATTAACCCTCTCTCTAACACCTCATCACTCCATCAATCTCTCTCCACCATTCATCACCTCAGCTCCTTCACCTTCTCCCTCTCTCCACACCACTTCAAACTATTTCTCCATCCCTCCACCAGTCTCTCTCTCTCTCTCTCTCTCCACCATTCCACTCCAAGGCTGTTTCACTTACGTCATACCTCTTTCTAGCAACATTTTTAAATCCATGTCTACCCTCTTTGGATCACCTCTACTTCAACTTCAGTCCCTTCTCACTTTTCTCCTTTCAAAAGTCTACCTATCATCTTCTGTTTCTTAGGCATTTCAAAGTATGTTACCAGTTATTTTCTTAAACTTTTCTACGCTGTTCTCTTCCACCACTATATTTCCCCCTCACACTTACTATAGCCATTTTGTTTTCATCTGAAGGAACTAGGCAACTCACACAACTCAGGGTACTTAATTGTAGATATGTGAAATTCAACGAACCTTAGTCATGAAGTAGGAATGAATCTCCTTGATTACTAGTTAAATTTAGTCTCTTCTCTGACTTCACTTGGCCATCATTTAAGTTAAAAAAGGCTTATAGATCTTCGTTAAATAACAACAGGGTCACTGTAGTACTTCCAGTTCGTCCCTAATCTGTTTTCCCCTTCAGACTGCACTCAAAACATCTACATAAACCTTTTCCTTACTCTACCTCTTTCCCCTCCTTTCTTTCCATTACTGCTTCCATTTTTTTTAATAATACTGCTTCTCTTATCTCTTCTTCTTCTACCACCATTCACTTCTCCCTAGCCACACTGCTCTTCTTTTCTACCTTACCTCCCTCTTCTCCTCTACCACAACATTACTATTCTATTCGTGTTTTTCTTTCCTCATTTCTACAGCCTACGCAACTCCACTACTACTGCACACAGTCCTCCACCTCCTATAAATACTCCTCTACTTCTGCTCCAAATACTCCTCCACATTCTCTTACATTATTCCCTGCAAATACTCCTCTACCTCTACGCCAGACATTCCACATCTTCAACTCTTCTCCAAACAATTTTTCTTCTCCACGCCAAATACTCCTCCACTTCTACTTCAAATACCCCTCCACCTCTCCACCTTTACTCTAAATATTCCTCCACTTCTACTCCAAATATTCCTCCACCTCTACTCCAAATATTCCTTCTCCTCTACTCCAAATATTCCTCTACCTCTACTCCAAATATTCCTCCCGTCTGTTCCAAATATTCCTCCGTCTGCTCCAAATATTCCTCCACCTTTACTCCAAATACTCCTCCACCTTTACTCCAAATACTCCTCTAAACTCCCTCCACCAACTTGGTTCTGACCCCTGCCCAACTCTGAGACCGAGACAGGCTGATAACAATGGAGGAGGAGGAGGGGAGAACGAAGGGAAAGAAGAGGGAAGGAGAAAGAGGGAAATTAAGAAGGGGAGGAGAAAGTGGAGGAAAATGAGAATGACAAGGCAGGTGGAAGAGACGAACAGGGGAAGAAAGGAAGGAGGAAAGCAACACGAAGGGAGGAAAAGGAGAGTGAAGGATAGGGAGAAAGAGGGAAAAGAAAAGAAAGGAAGGAAAATGAGAATGAAGAAGAGAGCAGGAAAAGTGTAAAAAGGAAAGAAGAAAAGAGAGGACGAAAGAAAGAAAAAAAGGAGAAATAGAAGAGCAGGGGAGGAGAGGGAAAAAGAAAGTGAGAGAAAGAGGGCAATTAAGAGAGGGAAAAAGAGAGGAGTGAAGAGTACGTGGAGGGAAGAGGGAAATGAAGAGGAGGGGAGAAAGTGGAAGAACAAGGGAGGGAATTAATGATAATCAAGATAACTGGGATCAATTACGAAAGAGCGGAAGGGAAGGGAAGATCTGATAATAACGGGAATGGAGATATAAATATAGGGATTACATGACGAAGAGGAGGAGATAAGAAGGAATATATAGGCAACAGGGTAATAATAACAGGGAATACGATGAAAAAGGAATAGATATTATGCAAAACGGGAAGGAAGACGATATGGTAGTAATGATAAGAGAAAAAAGAAAATCAGGATAGTAGGAGAAAGAGAGACGCCATTATACCAATGCAAAAAGGAAAGGAAGATCTGATAATAATGAAAATAAATTAATAAGACAAGTAAGGACATGATGCAGGGGGAAACATATAATATCGATGAGGGGACAAGGAGATACTTTTATAAAATGGTAAAGGAGGAACAGAAATCTATCTCATGAGGATGGAAAGCAAGAAAACTTTATACAAATGATACAAGGGAAATAAAAACAGATATTCTGGTACGGGAGCGGAAAAAATAACAGTGAAAGAAAGGTAATAAGATATGACAGCCCTAACAATAGAATACTTATAAGGGCGCCAGTCTGAAGGTGGAAATTATTTTGAGAACACTGAAATGAAACTAATAAATGAAAGTCTTGATAAAAATGGTGGATGCGGAATAAGGAGATGATATGATTAAAAGGGAAAGCAATAACAAGATTATGATGATAAAGCAGAGAGGAGAGGGGGAAGAAAGACAAATTTTATTAACAAGGCCTGCAGAAAACAAAAACAACATAATAAAGAATGAGAAGAATGGGAAAGGAGGAAGAAAAACAAGAAGAATCTGTGTGCAAGAAGATAGTGGAGAAACAATCTTGAAAAAATACACGAAAAGGACAAATGGTAGAGGGAAGAGAATGAAGATTATTAATGCCAACAGGAGTGTGAAGATAAAGAAGAGAAAAGTTAATTACAAAATATCAGAAAATTAAGAGAGAATGAAATAAAAGAAAAACAGTGAGTACATCTGACGAACGTACAGAAGAAAAATCATAAAACTAAGAAAAAAATATTACGAAGATGACTGAAATGAAAACAATTACAGGGCAGCCACAGAACGCACACCTACGTCACTGTAGTATCATCCCCACTCCATTAATTGATTTATTTATTTATTTTGTGACCTTGATCTTGCATTTTCTTCTATTGCCTAAAATTCAGTCGCTTACCCTTCTGATGGTCCTATAGTCATTATCCCAAATTGGTGCAGGTCCATTCGAGACTTTTCCCTAATGTTACTAAGAGACAGACAGACAAAGGAACCGTGTCGAAAACCATAACCTTCTGGGCGGAAGTAAAAAGAAAAAAAGAAAAAAAAAGGACAAAGAAGAGAATAAAAAAGAGAGCAACTTAAATGATGAGAGAAACGGAAGGAAAAGAGTGTACAATAATCTGAATGAGAAAAGCAGGTAATTCATACTCGTAAAGACAATTATTTCTTTGTTACTGATAAGAGAAGGGTGAAAGAGTAAGACATGAAAGACATGAGATAAAGTCACAGTAAAAAGTTAAAAGAGAGTGATGAGGAAACATGAGTAAAGTGTGAAATGGCATTAAAGATAATATTAGAATGACGAGGGTGGGGAGGAGATCCCAGGGGTACTGTATGATGACTGAAAGCAAAATGAATTATGCATAAATAGATACTGCATATGATACAAAGGCATTGCTTAAACAAGAAAATACAAGTACAAAGCGCAGAAGAAAGTGAAAATAAGCAAACCAAACAGCAGAGTCTCATAACACCACAGACGGCAAAGCACACGCAAGCGAAAATATAAAAAGAAGTAGCATGCTTTAAAATGCTCCACCAGCTCCAAACACAATGAAATTAAACATGGCATGAAGTGCATTGGAACGATATAAAAATAAGTAACATACATCAAAATATATGTTTCAAAAAGACAAAATAACGAAAAATATTGTACAGTATAAGACAAACAGCAGTGATAAAACAATATCACCCACAGCATAAGCACAGGAAAAGTGGTAAAAAACGACGTAATAACACACCAACAAACTCCCCAGCCATGAACCCCCCAAACTGGAGGACACGCAAGAGTGATGAAGCCCCGTGAAACAGGGGCAGACCCAACCCCACCCCTTATGACACACCGCCGCAGTTACACTCACAGGACCTTCACACCTACTTGAACTTCGTCGTTTTCCCGCCTCTCTACCCCTTACCATTTTCTCAATGACCGCAATCCGTGACCTAAGCACTTAAACTGGCGTACAACTCCTCCTAACCCACCCGAAACTTGGCACACATACAAGCATACATTCTCTCTCTCTCTCTCTCTCTCTCTCTCTCTGTCTTTGAGCTACAGGGGAAAATTCTGATACAAGTCTGTACCACAACAACCCTATCTTCACAAGTTGCCATATCTCTCCAGTCTCCACTCCCACTCTCATGACAACACACCCAAAAAGGAAATCACTCTCGCGAAGAAATAAAGAGCCAGTCACAAGAAGATACTAACATGGCCCAAATACACTCCCTTGCAGCACTTCATAGACCATTGTATTCCTTCGATGACAACACTCCTGGCAACTCTTTTGTGTTGTGTTTTCATTATTAATACCGTTTTTATCAGTAACAAGAAGAAGTTTATCATTTCCTTCAGCCTGGGGCCGTTAATTTTAATCCTGTTGCTACCAGGCAATTATGTTCAAGTTACGAAGAGTCCCTTAGTAGTGAATTGATTAATGAAGGCTTTCTTTGTGACCCCTCCACAAGTGAATGGGCTCATGAATGCTGTGTCTAACCCTGCCAGTTAACTTTCTCGTTTGCAGACTACAGTAGTCTTAAGATAGAAAATAATGAGAAAAAAAATCCTCAAGATGAATTCATTAAAGTAATATCTAAAAAGAAAGAAATGAAAAAATGAACGAAAGGCAAAAGTAAAAAAGACAAAATGCTGTAAGAGGTGTTACAAAATCTCAGAAGCCAATCAAAAGGCTCAGCATCATCGCCATCACAAGACCACCATCACTCACCACAAGCACTAATCACCACAACCACAGCCACCAACATCCATCTACGGCACACCCAAAAACAAAAGTAAATCATGGCAAGAAATCAAAGCGGCCCAAATACACCCCCTTGCGGTACCACACAGCGTCACCACTACCACGCGCACAGACCACAGCAGTCACCCTCCTTCAGATATCACGTGCACTAATCACCACAATCACCACCATCCATCTCTTCACAATCACCCGGGAGAAAGTCAGGTCACGAGATGAGAGAATAAGGGGAGGGTGGGGGGAAGGGTGAGAATGCCTCCGTGACCCTGCTGGACAGGTCAAGTTTGGTGTTATCTAAGATCAATGTTTATTAGATGTTTGCGTGTTGAACTTCAGTATTTAACCCCTCTTCTCTCTCTCTCTCTCTCTCTCTCTCTCTCTCTCTCTCTCTCTCTCTCTCAATACAATAGGACTGACAACGTATAAAGCCATGATAATTGAGATGTTATGTTGTCATTAACCCCTTCGGTACGAGTGGTCTCTGCTAAGGTCAATAACATCGTCCGGGGAAAGCCAGATCTGGATTTTATATATATATATATATATATATATATATATTAGCTGAATTGGTTAACGAAGAAAAATTTTAGGTTCTGCAGCAATCAAAACTGGCCTTTTTAAAAACATATCGGTACGCCTTTCGGTGGAACTGGTTGCGACTAAGCTGAATTTAATAGCCTGGTGGAGACTTTTATAAAATACATTGATAGATTACACAAAGGGTTAGGTAGGGAAAGCTAAAATGTAGAAGTGGCTGATAATTGGCCAGATAAAGTATAGCACAGAAGAGAGAGAGAGAGAGAGAGAGACAGAGGGAGCGGGGCGCTCCGATAAACTTACTGAGGAGTACAACATTTTAAAGCGGAAGTTAGACTAAAAATTCGAAAAAAATAAAACTCGCCAATGATTAGGTTAAGTGCAAAGTTTTTTAGGGTGGCAGGTCAGGTAATTCCATGGAGGGTGGGAAGGAGGGTGAGTCAGGGTGAGGTGGGTCATTTCCCGGGGCGGAGTCTGGACACTGACGCACACAAGTTAGCACAAATTTCAATCCAAACTTTGATTCCGGGCCTCTCAAACCCACCTCGATGTTGCTGCGCAGGTGCAGGGGAGAAGAAGGGAGGAGAGATGGAGGAAAGGGGTGAGGGAGAGGGAGAAAGGGGCGTATGTGTGTGAGAGAGTGGGGGGCGGAAGGAAGATATGAAATATATACAGTAAGCAAAGACGGAAAATAGAGAAATGGGTAGATTGATGGGATGGAAATAATGAGAGAGAGAGAGAGAGAGAGAGAGAGAGAGAGAGAGAGAGAGAGAGAGAGAGAGAGAGATGGGGGTGAGATTGGGAGTGTGTTTAGCTTGTAATACCACACCAACTTCGGCAGACATGGAGAGGAGGAGGAGGAAGAGGAGGAGGAGAAGGAGGAGGAGGAGGAGGAGGAGAGAAATAGGAGAAGAAAGAGAGAGAAGGAGGAGTGAAGTGGGAGGATGAAGGGAAATGGTAAAAGACCGAAGGGGAAAAAGGAATGAAGAGAGAAAAAATGAAAAGACGTAGGAAGCAATAAATGAATAAACAGATAGGAAATAATAGAGAGAGAGAGAGAGAGAGAGAGAGAGAGAGAGAGAGAGAGAGAGTGCGTATGGGACATGAAAATGAAAAAAAAAATCACTCTGTAGGAAGTGTGCTACCTGGCCACGATTCAAAGCCAAGAGGTAGCTAGAGGTTCTTGTACCTTGCAATGCACTGCCAGGGACGTAGCATGGTCTCCTACGGCACTCACGATCGGAACTACGATGGCTCAGCCTCGGACCCTCTGGGGACCCCAAAGAATAATAATTGACTTATCGTTTTATTACCAGTTACATTATTATTATTATTATTATTATTATTATTATTATTATTATTATTATAGTGGTAGTAGTAGTAGTAGTAGTTGTTGTTGTTGTTGTTGTTGTTGTAGTATCTTCATAAAAGCTATCTTTCCCTTTAATACGTAACGTTGGAATGATCCCGACACGTATGCGAATGTACGAAAAAGGGAGAAGTATCAACAGACCTCCCAGTGAAGTGTCATACATTCATTCAGTCACCATTCAAGCCTGCACAATTACCGTATTTTAACTTTTAATTCTTTTAATACTATGACGTATTTCATATTTCATTTCTGATATCCCTAGACGATTTTACTCAACCTAGGAAGGACCTTTCGTAAATGTTTAATGAAGTATACGGTATATCCAAACCCCTCCAGTCCCAAGTCTTTCTTGACCTGGATGAAATCGTCTGGGAACAGTGTATTAAAAATCTTCCCATATCCCTCTTACTTTGGCACAGAAATAAAACACCGAAAAAATTTGAGCACAAAGAGTAGTAAACAGAAGCACTATTTTATAAACAGGGGAGATGGGGGGTTGGACAATAGGGCAGGACAGTAATTGGATTAACTAATAACTAGATAATTGGGTGATTGGATTAATGGATAAGTGGATGAGGGGAAAGGGATAATTTGTGAGGGGATAGTGGGTGACTGATAGAAAACGGGAGGCTGCTCATCTGAGGGATGACTTGTATAACCGGGGAAAAGCAGATAAGTCAGTCCCATTAAAACGAAGTTTTTTTTTTTTCTCATCCTCTGTTCTTGCCACGTCAAAAGATTTTATTTATTTTATTTGGCTTAGGAGAGACCTCTAGCTGTATGAGAGAGAGAGAGAGAGAGAGAGAGAGAGAGAGAGAGAGAGAGAGTTAATTTACCAAGCCACTCTCCCCTTCAATCAAACCAACCCCTTTGCAATTGCACGGGTTGAAAGAGCGTGGCAGGACAGATGAGAGGAGATGTGGGGGTGGAAACGCACTCTCACACATTGCAATCACCCTTAATGAGTAGGTATGAGGGAGGTGGGTACGGGGCGTCGATTCGTATCCTTCCCTGTGTTTCGGTGAGGGTCATAATCAGCACCTTAACTTCCGCAATCAGCAGTATCAGGAGACTTACGGGATTGTGTGAGTCTGTTTTCCCGTTTGTCGTCCTTTATTCATGTGCAGTTTTGTGGTGGTGTGATTTCTGGGAATGAAGTCACCCTTTATTTATGAGTAACTTTTTTTTTTTATGTCTTCAGTTAAAGTCCTATTCTTGTGTCATGGCAATAAGCTCCAATTTTTTTACATGTATAGGCTATTTCGGCCACGGTCAAATGATTCTTTTACTTCAAAGAATCCTAAGTAAGAATTCTGGACTCGAAGCCTCTTTTTATTCACTGGACTTTTTTTTTTTTTTTCCTGCAACGAAGCCTTCAACCTTTGGCCAAGAGCTGCTAACTCTCTGCTGTATTTCATCTAGTGGTAGATTATTGTATTCACTTCGACACACCTAAGTGCAGGAGTCAGGAATGAAGTCTCCTGTTATTCATGATTTTTTTTTTTTTTTATTGCCAGCCATCGGGCCTAATAACTTTTGCCTGCGAACTTTAAACCTTCTATTATATTTCGTCCAACGTCAGACTGTTCTCTAGTTCTGGGAAATCTTCAGTGACCCCAGAGTGAAACAATAAAATATCAATGATGATAATAATAATTATAATAATAATAATAATAATAAATAATAATAATAATAATAATAATAATAGTAAACGAAAAAAATAAGGGCCTATAGTGAATTAAATTTTGGTCGAGAATACAGAACTACAACGCCAATCGATTTTATTCAGGCCAGAGAAATCCACCACTGACCTGGGATAATTATAAACCCTTGGAGGCTTGAGGTATGATGGTGTCTTATTTCGTTGTCTTGCTGAATTCAGATGATTTAACTTAGGAGAAACACCTCGTACTGAAGGTGCTAATGAAGGCCATATCCAAGACCAGCCGTAGGAAAAGTCTCCCCTAAGCTAAATAAAATCATCAGAAAATAACGGGAATAAAGTCAGGTCGTGGTAGGTACTAATTGAGAGTCTTGCGTATGAGCTGTGGTATGAACTTTCCTTATTCACACTGATACCTACAATACAAAACGTCGATGTAAAGAAGTTAATACTGGCACCATTAACCCTCTCACGGTCGGGACAAGTCTAGTATCTTTATTCCAGGTAATGCCAGACGATGTTATTCTGCTGGAAGTGAGTCCAAGGAGGGTTAATGAGTCCCCGGAATATCAAGGGTCTGAATTATGTGTTTCCAGGAGTCAAAGTTTTCCCTGCGCTAACTTCGCCTCCCAGGATACTTGCCGGCAAAACACCACCTCTCTTGCAATCACCCTAATGACGCAGAGTAAGGGGTCAGGTAAAGGTGGGGAGAGAGAGAGAGAGAGAGAGAGAGAGTGTGTGTGTGTGTGTGTGTGTGTGTGTGTGTGTGTGTGTGTGTGTGTGTTGGGTCGCGTGTGGTATATGGCCGTGTAGGGGGGTATAAATCTGCCTCCCCTCTCAATACCTACTGAGGTTATGGCACCGGGGATCCTAACCTCATACACTCCCCCCTGATAAACCGTCGCGTCCCCAGCTCTCCACAAACAAGGCATAAAATATCTCTACCGCAGCCCCCCTTATAAAACACGGTAGGAGGCTTTTCGATCACGTAATGCCAGCAAGGGACGAAGGATAATCATCTGCCCTTAAATTTCTTGGACAACGGATCCCTCACACCTCGATGGAAGTAATACAGAATTGGATGTTACTGTCCCCTACCGGCAGCCACACTTGTAAAATAAATAAATAAAATAAAATGGTAATATTCACTTCGTTGTTTCCCCACGTAATTCAGACACCGAGGCTAAGTAATCGTAGTTCGTTAAGACAGACACTTAGTTTTGATTAATTCTAAGTTCCCTTCACATTTCCTGACTTCTAAGGATGTTACACTTGGGGGTCCTCTCTTTATGGCTCCAATAACAACAGATAATACTCATCACCACAATTGTCTTTTTAAATCCATAAAAATATCAAAGGGAAATGGTACGATAATATACGATTTGGAAATGTTACACCCAAGCGCAGAAATTGTATTTACTGAGGAGATGCAGCAGTTCCGGCCCTTGAAGCATTATCCACCTCATTATGAAATCCAGACACAATAATCAGCCAATTAGCTCCGTATTACTAAAACCGATAGCACGAACGAGTGGATAAGTTCTCAGGCTTTGGCGATATTTTCTGAAGTATGTGACGATGACAGAACATGTGTGACCTTTCTGTGTCGTTGTTGACTACACTCCATAATCTGGGATGCTGGCTTATCGCATCTGACAATTCAATGTGTTCCTTAAATGACCGTAAAATTTTAAGGAGGGGTCTGGTTACATCTTCTTTCACTCAATTGTACTATACTACTACGGTCGTTATTACCCCCTATTGTGAATTTAGCGTCCGAGGTTGGGTTACCCTGGGACAGAACATTTAAAGGTAGGTGATCGTCTTACGTTCCTACTGGCACTACGTGGCTGAATAAACTCCAGCCGTCTCTTAGGAATTCGAATCGATGCGCCCGCCACAAACTGAAAGGACCACTCCAACTGACGGGTTGATGCTGGCGATGGACGCTTCCCGTGCTGGCACTGATATAACCAGGTGGCTCCGTTGCTCTGTTATCCAAAATGTCCCTCAACTCCTTCCCAATTCCCCCAACAGAGATTCGTGGGCTGCAGGAAAGGCTTAATTTCAGCCTGAAGTCCACCTGAATCACTTTCAGGTAATACTGGGGCAACGACAACAACAGCAACAATAACAGTCTGACTCACAACAAAAACTGGTAGTTTACACCCATCATTAAACCATTAAAGGTCTCCAAATATAAAAATGATTAATAAACAACAATGAACGTCAAATTTTAATAAAATGTTCATAGAAAAACTAAATACTGAGAGCAATTCCGCGTTTGAAGCTATAGTAAGTCCCAGTCAGCGTATTATGATGATGCCATGAGCCTAAAAATAACAATACATAAAAAAAATCACCAGTAAATATAAAAGCATACATATTTTTTCCATTCTTGTCAACATAACCATCCATTTATTATTATTATTATTATTATTATTATTATTATTATTATTATTTTATTATTATTATTATTATTATCATTCTTTTTCTTCTTCTTCTTCTTATTATTATTATTATTATTATTATTATCATTATTATTATATTATTATTATCCTCACCATCATCATCATCATCATCATTACATCACCGACGATATTCATTACTACCCCCATGCTATCGACGGACAATATATTCAGCTAAGGAGAGATTTGTCGAACTCGGTGGATGAGATGTAGCCTTTGTTCACCCCTTCATGAAATACAGAACCTTCCCAAGATGAATAAATAATCTGGTGGCGGCCTGAATAACGAAAGACGGCATTGCAGTGAAGGGGTTACGCCATATTTTGCTGTGTCCTCTCTCTCTCTCTCTCTCTCTCTCTCTCTCTCTCTCTCTCTCTCTCTCTCTCTCTCTCATAACCTACCCTCTTATCCTCTCGTTACCTTTTCTCCCCTTCTACCACTCTCATCATCTCCCCTTTCCCCTCCCCTCTTCTCCCCATCTCTCTAAAACTCTCCCCTCCCTTTTGTTTTTACTACCTACCATACCTCTCCTTTCCCCTCACCTCCTTTCTCTCCTCCCCTCCTCATCTCTCCCCTTCCCTGTCTCACATCACTGACCTTCCACTCCTCTCTCATAACCACAATCTTCTCCCCTCCTCACCCCTACACCCGCTTTTCCCCTTCCACTCCGTACTTCTTCCTTCCCTTCTCTCAAACTTTCCTTTCCTCTCTCTCTCATCACTTCATCCCTCCCCTCTTCTCTTATTCCCTTCTCACCCTTCCCTCTCCTCCCCATCCTCCTCCCCTCACCTCTGTTTTAACATCTCCTCTTCCTTCCCCTCCTCTCCCCCACCATCACCTCCCTTCCTTCCCCTCCCCTCCCCTGTCATTATCTACACTCTCTCTCTCTCTCTCTCTCTCTCTCTCTCTCTCTCTCTCTCTCTCTCTCTCTCTCTCTCTCTCTCTCTCTCATAACCCCAACTTAAATAACATACAGGAGGGGTAGAGTGAGGGACATGATAGGGGGAGGAAGGGTGGGGATAGAAAGCGTCAAGAGGAGCTGTTATTGACCTCGCGGCTGACCTGTTATTATCCGAGGGTCAGGTCACGTGCTTGATCCTCTTTATGGCACGGCGGGGAATTGTCCGGAGTGGGGGAGCCAGGGAAACTAAATTACTGGGGAGGAAAATGATAATGCAGGGGGGAAAAATACATGCACGTAGAGGGGGTGAATGAGGAAGGTTTAATTTTGAAGGAACAGGCTTCTTTTTATTCTCCTGGTGATGTTAAATTTGCAAGGATAAATTTGACGTGGATTTGATATGCTGTGAAGATGGTCATGGTAGAATGTATGAGAGAAGCATCATCATCATCATCATCATCATCATCGTCATCATCATCATCATCGTCGTCGTCATCGTCGCCGTCTCTGCTTTTTGTCAGCATAATAAATCACATAACTGGCACATGGAAACAGGAAGAGAGCGCCTTGTAGTTCACAGTAAAATGCACAAACTCTTACCTCCCTCCCTCCCTCAGAGGAAACGTCCGGTACAACAGTGGCCTTCATACGAACCTGGAAAAACAGATGCTATGGTAACCAGTCTTATAACTTTAATGTAACTTTAATGTCAAGATACACTGCTTCAGGTGAGAGAGTAAAAAACACCAGAGCGAGATAAGATGGAGGGAGAGGAAGGAAGAATAAAAAGTGGTTAGAGAAATCAATAAGAATCCGTATAGTGATGAGTGAGTGAGAGAGAGAGAGACAGAGAGAGAGAGAGAGAGAGAGAGAGAGAGAGAGAGAGAGAGAGAGAGGAGTGACACAAAAAAGGGGGCAAAACAATAGCAAGAGAAGACAACAAAATGCAAACAAGAACAAGAGGAAAAAGCAATTCTCATACACAGATCCAAACAACAACAGTTCACTTGGTTATCCACACCGAGGCACAGAAAAGGAAGCCAGTTTTCCAGATTTAAACCGTGGCCACAGAAATAAAAAATCAAGCAGACTAACAATACACCATCACCCTAATTGTTGGCAGGGAAGGCAAAAGAGAATCTGGTGTGGAGAAAGGTAAATTATTATTGACAGCATGATACCAAAATATTAAAATAAAATTATATTCCAGTTTAAGTACAGCCCATTAGCCAAATGGTTAATCTGGAATCCTAAAGAGAATCTGTCTATCTATTGCCAGACGCCTTAATCCCGTAAGGGGTGGCCACAAGCAAATTGCCTCCATGTCGTCCTGTCCCCCGCCATTTCATTGCCCTGCTCCCAGGTCTCACCCCTCTCTCATATACCTCTCCACTCCATCCCTCCATCTCATCCTTGGCCTCCCCCTCCCTCTCCCCCCCTGACGAGAAAAATGTGGCTAATTAAATGAATATTGAACGCACGATACCAAAATAAATCAGCAATAATTGTTTCTGATATAATTAGCCTACACACACAAGGCTGAGGCTAAAATCTGGTGTGATGAAAGGTAGAATATATTACACGCTCGATATCATAAACAATTAATTGTGTCGTCCAAAATTACAGCACAACATCAGCCATTTATATGTACTGAAGACTACCAATGAAACAGATATGCAAAATATGTGATCACTGTAAACACGAGGCTGTACTTTGCCAAACGGAGGAAAGTTCTCGTCTTTCTCCATGCTGGTTCATTGTTATTACGTTGTTTTTCTCTTAGCCTAACAAAGATCCTTATTTCCTTGCAGTTCAGGTGACGACCATATAGATTTGGATGGAAGATGCGATTGGAGACTCATTCATACGTCACAACTAAGGCTCCTCGAATGATATGCAAGTACGACATAATATTCATGTCGTGGGAATGGCCCAGTTCCGTCGGGTAAAAACAAATCATCTATAATCTCTTGCATCCCAGCCTGATCTACTTGTGAATTTTGTCTCCATCTTGTCCTGTCTGCCTCTTCCTCTCACTGCCGCAGGATTTTGTCACACTCTTCTCCTAATTATGAATTTGTTGCTTTCTAGAAAGATATCCTCAGCCGATATCTATATCTGTTTTTAACTGAAGTAATTACGTCCTCTACTTTCCTCTGTTCCCTTATCCAGATAATTTTCCTCCTATGCTTCCAAGTATTATCCAACATTATCATTAATGTATTCTGAAAATTCTAAAGTTTATGCTCTATGGACTCCAAGTTTCAGGTCTCTGTTTCTTAAATCAGAACTGGAAGAACCTGTTAATGAAATGCATTTCGTTTAAAACATAGTCTACTACTGTATATTACTGCATGATATTTTGCTTAGACACAGCCCTCCATCCCACTGTAAGTTCTTGGCGATGACCAACAAGTTCTAGCACCTCATATGTCTGACTGAGCACTGACCACAACTTTTACGGGAACTATTATAGGCCTATATGATATCACTGACTCAAAGACTGGCCATTCGATACTGACCTAAATACCAGCGTATAAACAACGTAAAGTAATTCTGAAAATGGAAAGCCAAAAAAGAACATCTGGCCTCCTGAAAATGTGAATACACACTGCATGCACGAGGCCAAAACACACACACACACACACACACACACACACACACACACACACACACACACACACACACACACACACACAGAATGAATAAATAAATGACAGAAAGGGGAAGTAGCCAATCAGTATAATCGTCAACATGGGAAGCTACAAAAAAAAATAAAAAAAAATAAAAAAGCAAGAATCTGGACAGAAAAAACTCTATATACCGTGCAAGCATGATACCACAGCAACAATAAACCATTTTGTGACGACGGAGGGCAGATGGGAACAGAAAATGTGAATATTCTTTTGCAGAAAGGCACAAGAGGAAAAAAATTATATTGTACGGGGCACTGAAAAAACGGGAAACCATTAGGCTTTTTAATAATATGGAAGATGAAGATGTTTTTTATATTCTTAGGAAAGGAAGAGTATGTTAGAATGCTGTACTGTCTGGCTTAGCGACAGTTAGAGAGAGAGAGAGAGAGAATTACACAGACAGACAGCTCCCATAATGCATGAACAATGAAAAACAAACAAAATAACATGAATTACCTAACAATATTTAAAACAAATAGACAGATACAAATGGCACAGGCGATGCTTTTGGGAAAAATAAATCATGCTCTTCCCTTGCAAAAATGAAAAGAAAAATTAATCTTTTGAAAGTGTTCACAATTCCGTTCAGTGGAACGAGAAAACCACTGAAAGAAAGTGAACTCTTTTTGTGACAGCACCAGATAAAAGAAGTCGATAACAAGAGCACTCCAAAGAAAACAATAAAACGTGAAACGGAGGGGAAAAAAAAAAACGTCAAAAGCACAAACACAAACTAACTTCACAAATGCAAAAAATAATACAAGAAAGAACACTCAGAGAGTGCAACGTCCTCACTCTGAAGTCAGTAAGGCCGAATATTTCCTACCCTGTGACCTGGAAATTCCACTGATTGTTCTCAGTCCGGAATGGTATAATTAAGCTGACCTTGCTCTGTGACAAGGAACTTTGACTTA
>NC_137051.1:13740000-13830000 GCF_032717465.1 Coenobita brevimanus
AAGATTGTAACTGTAAGAACAAAAAGGAATAGCACAAAATAAGAGTTAAAAATAAGGGAGGTAAGAACATAAACAATAAGAATGGGTTAAGAGCGAAGAAGATTAAGCTGAGAATAAGAACATAAGGAGCATACAAAGCAAGATGAGAGTAAGATACAAGAGGAGTACAACGTGACCAAAAAGAGTATTAGTAGGAGACGGGCAAGAACATTTAGATGAGAGTAAGAGAAAACAGAACAGGGCAAGTGTTTGAGTATAAAAAAGTAAAATGAGAGAGAGAGAGAGAGAGAGAGAGGTATCAAGTGATCATTATAAGGGACCAAATCCGCTTTTCCCACAAGTGTTAAATATTCCATACCAACACCACATCACACTATCACTACCACATCAACACTAACACCAATACCAACACCAACACCACACCATAACACCAATACTAACACTGCACCATAGCTCCAATATCAGCACCAACACCACACCATAACACTACACCACACCACATCACACCAATAGCAATACCAACACCAACACCTACACCACACCAACACCACACCATCAAGCTCACAGTACGAGTATACCACTTACCTTCAGTACTTTAACATATTTTATTTTTTAATTTCCTTCATTAATTTATTCATTCATTTCTTTTGTTCTCCCTTCTACCTTCAAGTATTCACATAAATTTGGTGAGAGAGAGAGAGAGAGAGAGAGAGAGAGAGAGGAGCGAACGAGCATATATGAGATAGAAAATAAAGGTTAAGAAGAATAGGAAAGCATTGGCCTAACCGAATAAGGCGAAAGGAGAAGGATTACGTTAAAGATAATAAAACATAAAAGGAAGAAGAATATGCTAGAGGAAAGAGAACACAAAAAGAGAAAGTGTCTAAAAATAAAGTAACATGAGCAAGTAAGACAGTAATTTTAAAAATGATAACGAGAGACATATTAAATATCTCACATCACACTCCACACCACACCACATCACATATCTTCACTATTTACCTAATTACTCACTCCATACATTATTTCACTCATTTCCTTCTAAAGGCCCGTCCAGACGATCGAGCAATGCCCGCGGGCACAAGCGAGCAGTTTGCCTGTTGACGGGCTCACCGCTTGTGCCCGCGGGCAAATGCGTAAATTGCCCGTGGCAATTTACGCATTTGCCCGCGGGCACAAGCAGCCCGTCAACAGGCAAACTGCTCGCTTGTGCCCGCGGGCATTGCTCGATCGTCTGGACGGGACTTAAGAGTCATTCAGCCATTTCTTTAATTTTCCGCAATTACACATTAAGTTTTTTTCAGTTCACTCCTGCATCCGTTATTCATTCATTCAACTACTTCTTCCTTTCATTCAGTAACTCATCCATTCATCCACCCATCTAACTCTTCACCTGTCTTCCTTATTTATCTAGCTTTTTACTTACATTCATTCCATCACATATCTCTCAAATGTCCGTTAATAAATCAGCTAATTCCCCCCATCATTCATCCACCAATCCATCCTTTCCCATCCAAGCTAACATTAACCTAGCCACTCTTAATAATCATACTCCAACATCCCTTCCACTTTCTACCATCCAGTATCTCACTCACCAATCCATCCACCTTCATCGAATCATTTCATCATCAAACCTATCAGCTTCAATCAACAGTTTTCCCAACATTTCATCTATTCTAATTCACCCAATCACCCGCCAATCCAGTCACGTTCCCCCATGCAATCACTCATCCACTCGCCGAATTTCAGAGCCAGCATTACCCCCCCCCCCGTGAGGTTGTTTATAAGGTCAGAGGACGGGATGTAAGGTCAAGGTGGTCATTCCGGCTGATTAAATGTGTATGTTGGCTCCTTGGATCACTGGCTTGGGTGGGCATGAACAATGATAGTGATGATGGGCGGGATTAAAACGATAACGATGATTAATTATTTTAATGATGGTGATGATGGTGATGATGATGATTACCCTACTACTGTTACCGGTACTACTATTATTATTATTATTATTTCTACTACTACTGCTACTGCTGCTACTACTATTATCATTATTTCTACTACTACTACTACTACTACTACTACTCCTGGTATTATTATTATTATCATTATTATTATTATTATTATTATTATTATTATTACTACTACTACTACTACTACTACTACTAGTATGACTTTCTATTGCTCCTGCTACTACTACTGCTACTATGACTGTTTCTACTACTACAACGAATACTACTACTACTACTACTACGACTACAACTACTACTACGACTACTACTACTACTACCGTACTACTACCACTACTACTACTAAAACTACCACCACCACCACTACTACTACTACTGCTGCTGCTGCCACTGCTGCTGCTGCTACCAGCCTATATCGTTTTATGTAAGCCTACCAATACAGCGCCCACTCAGATTGATTCCTCCCCTTCTTCAATTACCGTCCTCTCATATCCCTCTCTACGCATCCTTTCTTTCCTTCACTTAACACTTCCCTTTACCTCTCCTTTATCCACAGAGGCTTTCTCTACATATTTCTCCCCTCCATCATTCTCTCTCTCCTTTCAGTTACCTCATTTTCCTTTATTTGTCTCTTCCTTGTACACATCCCATTCCTTCTTTCCTCTAGTATTTTCTCTTTCCTTCTGCTCCCCTCCACCATCACCAATTTGTGCTCCTTTTTTCTTCACTTGTATCACAACCAATTCTTCCATTCCTTCTATTCCGCCACTCACTCCCCCCTTATCTTCACCTTTCTTACTCCCTAATCTTCCTTTGTTGTAACCACATCCTCTGACTCCTCCTCGACCCCTTCCTTCTATCCTTTTTTCTCCACTTCCTCCTATCCTCCTTCATTCTATTCCTCATCTTTGACGGTGTAATTTCCCACCGTTCTACTTCAGTTCTCGTTCCTTCGCTTTCTTCCGCCCCTCCTCTCTTCCTTTAATCCTCTACCTTCCTCCCTTCCCTCACTCACCTCCCTCCTCTCTTCCTCCACTCCCCTCCTCTCTTCCTTTCCTTTATTCCCCTCCTTTTTTCCCTTCCTTCGCTCCCCTTCCCACCCACCTTCCTTTACTCCCTCACTCCTCTTCTAGCCTTTACTCCCTGTCTCCTTCTTCCTCACCTCCTCTCGTCCTTCGCTCCTCCTCCCTTTCTCCTTTCACTCCCCATTCCCTTCTCCCCTCTTTCATTCTTTCTCCCTTCCTCTCCTCCCTTCCCTCCTCCTCTTCTCCAACAAATTAATTGGATTCACAGGTAGAACATTCGCATGCAAATAAGAAAATATCATCCTCACCTTGTATAATTCCCTAGTACGCCCACCCTTGAAGCACGGATACCAATACCTACACTGAAGAAAAAATTCTACGAGGAACATTTAAAACTGAATTAGCTTAGATTGAATAAGTGCAGACTACGAGATCTAATTCAAGTACAGTATATAAACAATAATTCTCAAAGATAATGAAAAGTACACTCCAAGTACACTCCAACTAATGGTTATTCACTTTCTTTCAAACGTTCCCAATAAAAAATGTAACAAAGTATTTTTTCTTCAGTCGAGTTGTAAACATATGTAACACATTGCACTGCAATGTTAAACACTGCAGACTGAGATACAGCACTAGCATTCACGACTCGCTTGGACTGGTGGGCTATTTAGCTGCAAATCCTGAGCTAGGCAGAACGCGTCGACTGCTGAATATTATAGTATGTTTCTGCTGTAGGATGTGTCGTCGTCAGTCTAAATCACGGAGTGTACAATCGCAACATACCATTGTTATTCATCCAGTGCCAACTTGATTTCACTTTTTCTTTGCAGGTAAAGCTACAGTAGTATAACACATTTTCATTAATTTTTTTATGAAATTTTCGTAACTGGTTTGCTATGCTGCACGGAGACCTATTCGCCTTTTCCTGGGGTTTCACCTGGAGGCATTACTGGGTGGGGAGAGCCTTTTTACTCTGCTATCTTTATCACAGACTTGCACAACAAACTTCATGGTTCACAGTCTTCCCCATAACAAACGGCAGGACCATTGCCGTCTGCCTGCCTTTACACGGAACTTTTTTTCCCTTGTTTACTACCTTACACTTCCTCTCCATACAACCATCCTCCCTTAACTCCCTGTTTTCCTCTGCCACTTCCCCCATGCCCTCCACCCCCCTCCGTTCCATTCCCATCCTTCCCTCCTCCCTAACTCTTCTTCTCCTTCCTCTGCCTCTACCCCTTTCTCTCCCTCCTACTTCGTTTCTCAACCTCCATTCTCTTTTCCTCTCCATTATTCCTCTCTCTCTCCCACATACCTTCCTCCTTCCACCCATACCCCCTTCTTCCTCCCCTTCACTCCCTCCTTCCCCTCCCCTTTCTCTCTCCCTCCTCCCCCTCCCCTTTCTCTCTCCCTCCTCCTTCCTCTCCCTTTCCCCCCTCTGCACTCTCTCCCTTCTTCCTTCTCCCCCTCCTATCGCTTCCCAACCCCCTTTCCTTCCCCTCGTTATCTGGCGCCCCATAAACTTACTTCTGACTGCATTACCTCTCACTTTCTTATCTCCTCATCTTTACGACTCTCTCTCTCTCTCTCTCTCTCTCTCTCTCTCTCTCTCTCTTTCTTTTCCTTCTGTCTCACATTACGAGACCTCCCCTTTCTCTCATCTACCTGCATCTTCCTCCTTTCCAGTCTCATCCCTCCTGTCTTCTTCCCTTAATTCCCATATCGCTGTTCTGTTCCTTCTCATTCACTATTTTTCCCTCCCTACTTTTTTTTCTTTCCTTCCTACGTAACTTACCTTTCTCATTTCCCTCCCGTCTCTCTCTTTATCTCCTTTCCCCCTTCCTCCTTCCTCCATTTTGGCCCCCAAGTTATTTTCTCACCTTATTCAAACCTCCAAACTTCTTCCTGCATTGGATATGAGTCTCTCTCTCTCTCTCTCTCTCTCTCTCTCTCTCTCTCTCTCTCTCTCTCTCTCTCACACACACACACACACACACACACACACACACACACACACACACACACACACACACAAACAAACAAACAAACACATCTACCTCTCTACATCCCTCTCACTCTTTTCTTCTCTTTCCTTCCTTATAGCCTATGTATTCCTCACTCCCCCACCCCTCTCGCTCCTGCTCATTTCAGCACTCCAATTTCCTTACTTAATCCCTCCATTGTACCCACCACCCTCATCCTATTTGCACCTCTCCCTCTCCCCTCCTCCTCCTCCTCTTCCTCATTATCATCGTTATCATCCTTTTCTACCTTTTTTTCCTCATTTTTTCTTACTTAGTATTGCTGTTATTAACACCAGTAGTAGTCGTCGTCGTCGTCGTCGTAGTAGTAGTAGTAGTAGTAGTGGTAGTGGTGGTAGTAGTAGTAGTAGTAGTGGTAGTGGTAGTGGTGGTAGTAGTAGTAGTAGTAGTATTAGTAGTATCCTAGGCCTCTTTCCCCTCCTTCTCCGTTCATATGCCATTTTAACCCCATGCCGGGCTAATTCTTTGTACCGATAAGACTGTTTAGCACCCCTGAGCCATTATTTTATAACCAATGTAAATTGTACCTCATGTGAGGCTTGCAGCTTGGCTCGTAGACCTTCATTGTGCCTCATATGAAGTCTGCAGCTCAGCAAGGGTTAAATCTCTCTTCTCTCTTTCCATTGGCCATTCTCTTTCATCCTTTTACATACCATCAGTTCTTATCCACTCTCCTGCTTTCGTTTCCATCCTCTCCACCTTGCATTCTCTCTTCTTTAGCTTCTTTTCTGTTCTTTTTTTATTCTTACCTCTTCCTAGTTTCCTATTTCTCATCGTTTTCCCTACTTGTTGTCCTCTATAGCTACTGCCTTTTTTTCTTATCTATTTTTTGCAGCTACTGCTTTCTTGTCTGTTTTATTATTCCTTTGATTCTGTTCATGCCACATTCGAGTACACTAACCTCTCCCCCACACTTCTCTCTCTCTCTCTCTCTCTCTCACACACACACACACACACACACACACACACACACCTCAGCCCTCCCCTTGCACCTACCCTTTCCTTCCCTACTCCAATCCCTCTACACACCCATCAATCCCCAGACTCCCTTACCGCTTAAATCATGACCCTTCCAAAACAAGTGGTGCCAGGCACAACAAACTTCGCCCGACTACTGAAAGTCAAAGGTCACTGTGCCAAATGAAAGCCCATATGAGACTTGCTATATCTTGATAATAGTAAATATATCTTCAACCTGTTTCGAGTTATAGCCCCCTGAATATTTGTGACCTTGAGTTTTACCCTTCAAGGTCACATAAAGTCAAAGGTCATGATACCAATTAAATAGCCATATGGGACTTCCTATATTATGATAATAGTAAATATCTATCTTCAACCAGTTTTGAGTTATGGCCCCCTTAATATCCGTGACCTTGAGTTTGACCATTCACGGTCACTTAAGGTCAAAGGTCATGGTACCAATTACAAGCACATATATGACTTCCCATATGCTGATAATAGTAAATAATTGTCTGCAACCAATGTCGAGTTATAACCCCCTGAATATCCGTGACCTTGAGTTTGACCTTTCAAGGTCACTCAAGGTCAAAGGTCTTGGTGCCAAATGAAGGCCCATATGGGAGGTCCTGTATACTGATAATAGTAAATATCTCTATCCTCAACCGGTTGCAAGTTATAGTCCACTGAAAATTGAAGACCTTGACTTTGACCATTCAGGGTAACTCGATCGCCTCCAAAATTTAATCACTTTCTTTTGAGACCAGTGCCCACATCTCCTGAAAGTTTCATGTAATTTCATTCAGCCGTTTTTCCGTAGTATTGTTAACAAACAAACAAACAAACAAACTCGACCAAAAACAATACCTCGATGGACTCCGTCCCGGGCGATGTAAAAAGAGACGTGTGTGTAAATAAATAGATAGATATAGATAGACAGACAGATAAATAGACAGATAGACAGACTGACTGACAGATAGGTAAACAGATAGACAGTTAAGTAAATAAAAAGACAGATATACATATCATTGATTCAAGACGATTATATATTTATTAGGAGAATCTTTTCGAACAGAAGTTTTATATAGAGCCTTCATTAATGCTTTCACTCCTAGGATGCTCTCATAACCCGACTCAGTAATACCAAATCCGCCTTCCCCCCCCCCCCAATATGGTTGCCAAACCTCCTCTCATGTAGCCTTCAGTCCCCCTCCCATTTACCCTTCTCTCCCCCTCCCATATACCCTTCTATCCCCCTCCCATATACCCTTCCCCATTCCATATACCCTCCTATCCCCCTTCCATATACCTTTCTATCCCCTTCCCTTGTACCCTACTATCCCCTTCCCATATACCCTTCTATCCCCTTCCCTTGTACCCTACTATCCCCTTCCCATATACCCTTCTATCCCCTTCCCATATACCCTTCTGTTCCCTTCCCATATACCCTTCCGTTCCCTTCCCTTATATCCTTCTGTTTCCATATCCCCTTCCCATATATCCTTCTATCCCCTTCCCATATACCCTTCTATCCCCTTCCCATAATACCCTTCTGTCCTCTTCCCTTATACCATTCTGTTCTCTTCCCATATACCTATCTCTCCCTTTTCCAAATACCTCCCAAACAGCCCAACTCCCACACCCGTTAACGTAGTCCCCACCATGATATCCCAAACCCTTCCCTTCACTCCTACCCTCCCCCTCTGAAATAGACCCCACCCCCACCCATTACATAGCCCCCACTCCCTCCCGCTGGCCTACTCCCCCACAATGATAGCCCTGCCAATACTCATAAACTCTCCCACCCTCTCCCGACATCCTCATTATCTCCAACTCTTATACCATCCTCTCCTATGGTTCTTACACCTTAACTTGACCCTGATTTCCGTCCTTTTACAGTTTAATTCAGAACGCTAAGGGGCAGAACAGGACAATGATGTGGTTTTACATTTAACACACAGCACTTCTTCGTGACTGTTAATCCATTGTTATAACTTTGCATACATGATAAGATTTTTAGGTCGTTAGGGTAAGGAAAGTATAGAACCTCCCAAACAGCTCCCACCTCTCCTTCCAAATGCCTTCCACCGCCCCTTCATCCCACAGCTTCATATCCCATCCTCTCCTATCCCCTTCCAGATAGCTTCCATCCCCATCCAAATACCTCTCACCGTCCCATCATCCCACAACCTCATATCCCATCCTCTCCTAGCCCTGCCCAGACAGCCCCCAATCTCCTCCCAATGACCCCTCCCCCCACCGTCTCACCATACCACAACCTTACATCACATTCTCTTCTAACCTCTCTAAGATAGTTCCTATCCCTCCCAAAATCTCCCCTCCGTCCCATCATCCTGCAACCCCCCATCCCATCCGCTCATAGCCCCCATCTCCCCTCCCCCCCCCACTAACATAGTCTCCGCGATGATAGCCCTGTCAATACCCACACACTCTCTTGGTTTTAAATACGACCATGGGGCTATCCGCTGCCTCCCCGGCTACCTCTGCTGAAAACTTTGCCACACACTATTTTTTGCAAGCCTTTGTTTCTTTTTTCTTTTCTTTTTTTTCTTTTAATATTGGGTTGGTTGGGAGTCGGTGATAGGAGAGGGCGGGGAGGGAGATGGAAGGCTGTGAGAGGCCAAGGAGGGGGCAGGGTGAGGGAGGGAAGGGTGACTGCGAGGGAGAAAGAGAGTAATATAATGAGAGAGGGAGATTATGAAGGTGGAAGAGGGAGACTGTGAATGTGGTCTGATTCTGGGATAGAGAGAAGGGAGGGAGAGGAGAACGTAAGGAAAGACAGGGTGCTTGCAAGGAAAAGAGAACGGAGACTGTGGGGGAGAGAGGTGGGGAAGTGATGGAGAACATGAACAGAAAGAGGGATAACTGCAACGCGACTGGCTCATACTAGGCAGGTCATGTCAAAGGTTATGAGCAGACTACGAAAATAGGACAATGGTAAGAAAAACATTTTGAGATGATACTGGGGAGGATAATGATGGCATGTTATGAGGAAGGGATTATGAGGTGTGTGTGTGTGTGTGTGTGTGTGTGTGTGTGTGTGTGTGTGTGTGTGTGTGTGTGTGTGTGTGTGTGTGTGTGTGTGTGTGTGTGTGTGTGGACAGTATGATGCATGTATGTATGCGTGGACTGATGTTTGTATATATGCATGCACGTACCGCTGTGTATGTTTATGCGTTTATGTGTGAAAGCTATGTATGTATGTATCATCTTTAAGTATCATCCGGAGTATGTTACCACCCTAGATCACTAACACCACCATTCACCACCGTTATTACCACGACCGTCACCACTGTTATGATCACCACTATCCCAACCACTGTCGTCATTAGCACCGCTGATCACCATTCACTACTCATCACGACAGCCGTTCACAATCTAACACAGTCACCACCATCACTACCACCACCATCCCACCCCAACATTGTTATCACCAACATCATTATTTCTTTTACCACTTCCACCACCACCACCACCACCCACCACTATCACCACAACTATCCCGGTCCCCCCTACCCACCATCACTATCACCGCACACCACCACTATCCCCACCATCCACCAGCACTATCATCACCATTCACCACCACTATCACCAACAGCCAGACTCCTATTAATTAGCCAGGTGTATAGGGGTTACCTGGGCGGCCTCTTCATTAACATGGTAATTAATTGGGACTTCTGTATAGGTGGGAGGGCGGTATCAGGTTATTTAAATGGTCTTAATTACACAAGGCACAGGTAAATGGAGATGATAATTGCTTTCGCCAGGTGGATTAACCTCTACACTACTAGAACATTTTCCTTTTATTCTTGCTGCTTCCAGATGATTGAATTCAGTTTATGGGAGACTTTTCGAACAAAAGAGATTGGATATTACCTTAGATAATCCTGTAATTACTCTGGTTCCCTTTCCTCTCTCCTTTTCCTTCCCTCTTCCATTATAAGTCAACCTCTTCTACCTCATGCTCCTGTCTTCCCTTCCGTCTCTTCCCTCATCTTTATTGCACTGTTTCTCTCCCCTTTCTTCATGTATCCCCCCCTTATCTCTCCTTCTTCATCCAGTTTTCTCGGTTTGCCACTCTTCTCTTCCCCAGTCCATATACTCTCCTCCTTTCTTTCCCAGTTCTTTATCCACTCCTACTCCCCCATTAATCCAGTTAACTTCTTCCTTCTCCTCTCTTCCCTCACGCTTATTGTTCTATTTGCTTCCCCTCTCTCCTTCAAACCCATCTCCTTCGCCCAAGTTACTTTATTTTCCCGCTACTCTCTTCTGTTTCCTTGTCTCTTCTCCCTCTCATCTCCCACTACTATTCTTCCTATCACTGTTGTTGTTTTCCTCCCCCCCTTCTCCATTCGTTCTCTGTTCCTTCGTTTTCTTCTTCCTCTCCTGCTCCTCCTATCATCCAATTTCCTCTGCTTCCCTCTCCACTCTCTCCTCGCTTCTCCCTACAGCACAGCCTCCATCAAAACTTTCGTCCTCCTCTCCTTCTCGTCTCTCCCCTTTATTCACCCCCTAACTTTCTCTTTCGTTTTTCTTTCTTTACCCTTCTTTCTTCATCATCTGCTTACTGTCACATCTCCGCTTGTTATTCCTTTACTCTCCTCTCCTCTCCTCTCTCTCCACTCCTCTCCTCCCCTCCCATTTTCTCATCTTTACACCAGCCCTCGTCCTCTTCCCAGCTTTCTTCTTTGCTACATATTCGTCCTCTCCTCTCTTATGTCTTTCCTCTCCCTCAGTCCTCATCACCTTTCATCCTCCCACTTTCCATCTTTCCTTCCCCCCATCCTCCTCCATTTCCTCCTTCCTTCAATCCTAGCTCCTTCTTTCCTTACCCTTATCTCCAACTCCCTCATTTTCTTCTCTCCCTTCCTCTTCCATCCTCCCGCGTTCGTTCTATCTGTCCCAACCTTTCCCATCCCACTTTCTACATCTTCCCTAGGCTAAGCATTTTTTCTTTAATATGAAGATAGGCATTTTTTCTTTAATATGATGCTAACAATTTTTTCTTTAACAGAATTGTAAATATATGGAACAAATTGCCCACTAATGTAGTAAACTGTGATACAATAGGCTACTAACCTTTAAAAATCGCTTGGATAAGTATACATCTGTTATCTGACCCCCAGCTAAGTATATTCACTCCTGAATAACACATGTCTGTGGATTAATGGCTACAAAATTATGGGAAAGCGTTCCCAGTCACAAGAAGCAAAATACTTCTTTGTCAACAGAGTCATGAATATCTGGAATAGATTTACTTTAACCACCTACGATAAAGTTCATTCCCCTCCTGTCCACAAGACAACCCGTAAACTTAACTGTCCGGTACATAGCGTCCCGTCAAGCCATAATATATTTATCAAATTGTTAAATGCAAATAAAGTAGTATAAGTACAGACTAAGACGTGCACAGTTAGTCCTGAGCAAACAGTCACTACTCTTACTTTCGACCTATGAAGGGCTGTGGATCACTGAGGGTCCCTGTTAGTTAAGTGACCACCATCAGTATTTTTTTTTTTAATGTACCAGGGGTCACTGATTCAGGAGGTAACTTATGTACATGTCCCGCATGGGAGAGTTCCTTGTTAACGAAGCTGAGGCCTGATTGACTGCTGCCTGCCATAAATGCACCATGCAAGGCTGCTGCACTACCCCTGATCATCCACTCTGTGTAAATTCCACACTGTGTCTACAGACAGCCCATTAACTCAACGTAACAGTACAAATTGTCATTCCTTAGTTATTTATTTATTTGATTGCTCATCTTACTTTATTACTTTATCTTTCAGGTCATTCAGACTGGTAACTTATAGATATAGTATTATAGAATGCAACTTTTCCACTTCAGTTTTTCCTATGAAATTTCCATGTCAGTTTTTCCATGCTGCATGGTGGTCCTTCTCACTTTTTTCCTGGAGGGTTTGGAGGCGGGAGGAGCCTTCTTGCTTTACTACCCTCATCCTTCAGCATGTAGAAAGAGATCTCGTAGTCACAGACTACTCCTTAACAAACAGCCTCGAAAGGACCACAAGGTATGTTGCTGTTTGCTTTCCTTTGTATTCTCTTCCTTCTTCCTTCTACCGTCCTCCTTCCTTCCTCCTATCCATCCACTCTCCTTCCTTCCCAGAGCATTCCCTCTAGCTTCCTCCTTTCCTCCCTCCAATTCCCTCTCACCGTCCACCCACTCTATCCTCCCTCCTTCGCTGTACGAATCCCAACCTTATCCATTTCTCTTCTTCTTCAATCCTCCCTCCGTCCTTCCTCCCTCCTCCTAGCCCTTCATCCTCCTTCCTCCTGTCCCTCCATCCTCCCTCCTTCCCTCCCCACATCCTTCCTGCATCCTTCCATCCGCCCTCTTTCCCCATCCTTTCTTCCAGCTTCCTCATTTCCCTCTCTCCCTCTCCCTGCTTCATGAAACCAAACTTAGTATATTTCTTGGGGAACTTGAGGGTTGAGACTGAGGTAAGGTGAAACGAGGTCAGAATCACAACTACCCAGGCCTAGAGAGAGAGAGAGAGAGAGAGAGAATCTAAATAACAATATAAACTACAGGGCGACACAACAAGAGATTTAAATAGCAAAACAAACATGCTGAGAGAGAGAGAGAGAGAGAGAGAGAGAGAGAGAGAGAGAGAGAGAGAGAGAGAGAGAGAGAGAGAGAATCACAATGCACCCTGCAGACCTTGCGGCGAGAAGGGGCTGTGGAGGAAGATACTGTGTGTGTGTGTGTGTGTGTGTGTGTGTGTGTGTGTGTGTGTGTGTGTGTGTGTGTGTGTGTGTGTGTGTGTGTGTGTGTGTGCTATGAATAAAACACACACACACACACACACACACACACACACACACGAGTACATAAGCCATCTAAACTCTCTCTCTCTCTCTCTCTCTCTCTCTCTCTCTCTCTCTCTCTCTCTCTCTCTCTTTGGGTCAACTTTACCAAATTACTGTATTGGGTCCCACACGAGCGACATGAATATATAAAATAGGTTCAGGGGGATGAAAGCTTCTGGGACGTGTGTGTGTGTGTGTGTGTGTGTGTGTGTGTGTGTGTGTGTGTGTGTGTGTGTGTGTGTGTGTGTGTGTGTGTGTGTGTGTGTGTGTGTGTGTGTGTGTGTGTGTGTGTGTGTGTGTGTGTGTGTGTGTGTGTGAGGTAGATGTGATGGTCTATCTATCTATCTATTGCCAGACGCCTCAATCCCGTTTGGGGTGGCCTCAAACAAATCGCCTCCAGTCGCCCTGTCCCCCGCCATTTCACTGCCCTGCTCCCAACTCACACCCCCCTCTCTCATATACCTCTCCACTCCATCCCTCCATCTCATCCTCGGCCTCCCCCTCCCTCTTCCCCCCTCCACCTCACTCACATACACTCTCTTCGTCAGTCTTTCACCCTCCATTCTCTCCACATGGCCAAACCACCTCAGTGTGTTCCTCATAACGCTTCCTATCACATCCACATCCACACCACAACGCTCCTTTATATCCTCATTCGTCAGCCTGTCTCTCCATGTGACTCCACAGGCTCCTCTTAAATAACTCATTTCCACTGCTCTCACTCTTGGCTTGTGTCCTTCCAACAACGTCCAAGCTTCATTTCCATACGTTAGAGCTGGTATCACAATACTGTCATGTAGTAACTTTTTCACTTCCATACTCACTTCCCTGTTTCTTATCACTGCTTTCAAAGAACCAGCAACCTTTCTTCCCTGCTGTACCCTTTCAAGCACTTCACCCTCCAAACCTCCATCCTTACTCATCACACTACCCAAGTACTTAAACGTACTCACATTTTCCAATTCCTCACCATCCAACCTCGCTGTACATTCACTGACTTCACCCCTCTCAAAGACCATCACTTTACTCTTCCCAACATTCACCTTTAGATTCCGTTTCTTACACACTCTCCCAAACTCATCCACCAAGCCTTGCAGCTCCCCTTCGTCTTCACTCAACAACACAGTATCATCTGCAAACAACAGTAAAGGGAGTTTCCAAACACTATCCTCTCTCACCAGGGCCACTCCAACATCCACTACCCTACCTTGTACCTCTTTTATTACCCCATCCATGTACAGATTGAACAACCATGGAGACATGACACATCCCTGTTTCAACCCAACTTTCAATGGTCAGGTGTGTAAATCAGGTATGGGAACGGTGTGTGAGGACTGATGTCAGTATTGCTTTAGTGAGGCTGCTTTTGTAATATCGCTAGTTCTTATCTATGAAAGATCTAAGAACATCTTTTTAATGCTTTTACTGCAATGACTTTTTTCTTATTTCGAGCTTGCTACTTCCAGACGACTGTATTCAGCACCGGAGAGACCTCTTGTTGGGAGTGTAAGTTGCTATCGCTGTCTTATTCCCATAGTTACCAGAGCTGTCTAGCATTGGTGAACCGACCTACTGCAGTTATTGTCTAACTGTATGTTTTGGTGTTCTTTTAGCTTACCCCTCCTATTCGAAAGTCTCTTCTGAACAGTTAGAATCGTCTAGTGGCAGCATAGCTAATTGTAACAAGAAAAGTAGTTTTCAAAAATCAACCGATCTACTGTAACTATCCCCTGTTTTCTTATAATTATCTCATCGTTCCATTTCGAAAATCTCCTCTTAGCAGAGTAACAAGAAGCGGTGCCAAGACACAGCAAACTCGTCCCCGGTAGTCATTTTAAAGCTGAAGTATAAATACTACAGGATATCTAATCAAATAAGTCACATAACAAAGCTGGAGTAAATCGGGTGAAAATTGATGATTTGATGCCCATTTGAAATTTTTAGCCCGACCGACCTGACACTGAGCCTCCTACAGCTACCTGGGGGGTGACTCCCCCTAATGTAATGGGGCATATTATTGGATGCAGATTTGAAAGATGCACCTTTAGTTTTGGTTTCATATCGATATGGCGAATTTGAAAAGAGTTATGGCGAAAAGACGATTTCTTTTTTACATTTTTGGGGCCTACAGCCTAGGCCTCGGCTCAATATGGCCTAAACTTTATGCAGGTGATCAGAAGGTCATAGCCCATCATCCCTGTACTTTCAATCGTAATCGCACCAGCAGTTTTCGCGTGAAGTTGTTAACAGACAGACAGACAAACAAACAAACAAACAAAGAGACAAACCAGGTGAAAACAATACCCGTCCCCGAGCCCTCCGGGGCGGGGACGGGTAAAAATCTACCGATGGTAGTGAAAATATAAAGCAAAAATGTGTCCCAGCAGTGGAAGGATTAACAACTCTCGAATCCCCATCCTGTTCCCTGTTACAGCTGGGATCGTATCTGCATTTCCATGGCCACAAGTCCACCCTGCATCCACTAGACCATCACCACGCCGTGGCAGGTATGTGAAATTCATGTGTGTAAAGGACAGGTGTGTAAGGGCAGGATGAAAGTTATGTTTGTGATGCAGTTGTGTCTGATTAATGAGAAGCAACGATGAATGGTATCTCTAGCTAATGTGATGAAAGAGAGAGAGAGAGAGAGAGAGAGAGAGGGGGGGGGGGGAGAATGTGTAAGTGAAATCAATCGGAAAAGGTAAACACAGTAAGCAACTCTGATATAGCACTAAACATTGTTCGCCGTCCCTCTGCCTGCAAGCTTCCCAAATAATGAAGGTAATGCAGCATCAGTCTATCCACATATCAGCATCCCTTTTTAGTCCAAATTTGCTGAAGGAGGTAACCCACGTCTTCATCTGCAACGTTGCTCAACTCTAGAATATTTTCCGTCAGTTTGTCTTTTCTGCTCCCTATGAGCATGTCCGTCCAGGGCTCTCGGAGTCAAGGGATCTTGATTTTTGGCTTACATTTGCTTTATTACCTTGGAAGGGACAACTTTCGCAAGTCTGCAGCCATGTGTTTCTTGTTTCTTTATAAAAAGAATGTTATGTGACAGCTTTGAAGGTATATTCCAACTAGCCAACCGTAACCAAAGTTTAACCGTAACTGGTCTATTAAGTCTCTTGTATGGATCACCTTTTCTCCTATGTATTCACCAAACCTTAGGAAGAATACCTAGTAATGATTTCCCTGCCTATATATCATCTGAAAGATATGGCCAGGTATGAAAAGTGTGGTAAACAAGTGCCTGTGTGTGTAGGCTGTGGTGAAAAGACGGGGAACAACAAGTGCATGGGAGACACGTGTGCAAGATACATGTGACACAGCGAAGTTGGGGCCACATGTGCATCGGGGAAAATGTGCGGAGCTTGTGTGAGAACAGTAACAGTATTTAAAAAGGATCCTAAACAATTCCTACAAACACGTGTCCATAGCGGTTAACTCTTACTATACATCATTTTGTCTTTGGCAATTTGTCACTTTAATGTGCACTCTGATACGACAGTGAAGTGCTGGGTAGCTGTATGTGTGAAGGCAAACGTATACTCGAGCAATCTTACAAATGAGTTCGCTTAGTTAGGTTTGTAAATTCGCCTTCCAAGCTTTCAGGTATTTCAGTCAGTTGTATAATGGCCAGATAGGGGTAGTTATTAGTCAGGTATGTGAGTTAACCTCTTCATTACCAGGGTTCTCTCTAAAGCTGAATTACTGTATAATCGTCCGGTGGTAACAAGAAAATTATAAAACGTTATAGCACTAAAGACAGATGGAAGAAGAGAGGAAATGGGAAAGAAGAGAGGAAATAAGGAAGTACAGAAGAAAGAAGAAAAAAAGGAGAAGAAAGAAGGTCCAGAGAGGAGAGAGGAAGAAGAAAGGGAAAAGGAGTAGAGGAGAAAAGGAAGAGGAAAGAGGCGTGGGAAGGGAAAGAAGTGAGGAAAAGGAAAGAGGAGAATAAGAAGGAGAGCTGAGGAGAGTTAATGAGTAATATGGATGTCCAGTGAGTGAGGTACAAGCAGGACTGGATATTCTGAACCAAGAGCTTATACTCACACACAACGAAACGATTATTTCTGTCCCAACTTTGATCACTTTTTGCGGGAAGAACAAGAGGTATGGAAAAATTCTACACTCACGCTCCTTGCCCTTCCAACCATATCGCATCTCATTACAAAGATATATTGATCGGAAGTATGAGTATGCTTGTGAATCTCAGTACTAACAAAGGAGGAGATCGTTAAGAACTTCACAACGAAAATCTAAGCCTGACAGAAGCGTGAAAGAAGCCACTTGAGTCAATACAAAGGTACCTTAATTAACGAAGACCTTATACAGACATGAGAGACGCCACGTATACGAGTCAGGGCGAGTGACAGGTGTGAGTAATGAAGGTGAGGTACTTATGTTCAGTCATTTTGAAACATGGAGTCAGAATGGCAGATGAGAGCAAGAATGTCACGGAGCGAGTCATGTCTGGAAGTCAGGTCTATTGGTCAGGTGTGCTGGGCAATTGATTTGTGAGTCAGGTGTGTTACAAGTGAGCCAGATATGTTGGTAGGAGGAGTCAACAGTGCATGTAAACAAACAAACAAACAAAAAGTGACTGGTAAGTTGCAATCGGGTACAGTATCGCCTAATATTTCATCTTTCCTTCCTTTTCTCCTCTGCTGGGTAGCCTAATATGCCTAAGCTGAGAGAGGTTTGAATATGTTTATCTGCCCACTGATGGTTACATATCTCCCATACGATACTTCAGGTAGGAAAGTGACTGACATGTCCTGTGTGTGACGTATACGATGTGGAATACTAGGCGACTGAAAAAAAAAAAAAGAAAGTACTCACAGAGTGCATACCTCCGCCAATGCCATTAAAAAGGATCCGGATCCGGATCCGTGGATACAGGATCCAGATCCAGATCTGCCCCCAAATTTTATCAATTTTTTCTTGGAGCATGACCCACCTTCTCACAAAATTTCACTGCAATTCATTGAGAACTTTTGGAGATATTGTGCGGGATACTCAGGATCCGGATCCGGATCCCGCCCAAAATTTAATCATTTCTTCCTTGGCCCATGGCCCACCCTTTTTACAAAATTTCATCAAAATCCGTTCTTAACTTTTTGAGTTATCCTCCTAACAGACAGGCAGACAAGCAAGCACACCAACGCGGGGTAAAACATAACCTCCTTGGCGGAGGTAATGAATAGAGACGGTTAATAGAAGTCAGTATGAAATGCAGATGACGGGACGCGTGCTGGTTGGCAGCCAGGTTCAGTTATCTCTCGGGGTAGGCTTAAACTTATTACATTTACAGTCTAACTTAAGCATATGGATTAGGTAGGCTATGCGAAGGTAATATCAGGTAAGTCAGATGTGCATGAAAAAGATAGATGTCGGAAAAGGTAGATAATGGTAGGCGGTGTGAGTCAATGAGTACAGATGAGTCAGGAGGGCAAGTGCAGTGAGTCAGCATGCGAGTCCGCTGAGCAATGCAGTCTTAGGTTGAACCAGTCTGGATGCCAGTTAGGTGAGCGAGGAGAGCAAGTCAGGTATGTCTGTGACTACATAAATTAGACTTCAGGTGTGATAATAAGGCTAGTCGCGTGTAATGGAACTGAGACAGGTGTGACCGATGAATGAAAGAGTAGTTATGATTTGTGTGTCAGGTGTGACTGTCACTGCAGTGAGTCAGGCTTGAATAGAAGTGGAGCCTTGTGTGTGTGTGTGTGTGTGTGTGTGTGTGTGTGTGTGTGTGTGTGTGTGTGTGTGTGTGTGTGAAACACAGAGAGGAGGGAGGGAACTAACTAGCGGCAGTGTCACCAATAATTAAGCCCCACAATTGTCAACACTGCCTTTCCAATTTCAATGTTAAACGACCTCGCTCTGGCCGGGAGGGGGAAGGGAAGGGGAGCGGGGAAGGAGGAGGGTAGGAGGGAAAGAGAAGGGGAAGAAGGAGAGAACGGGAAGAGGAAGAAAAGAGAGTTAAAAAGAAGCAAGAAAAGAGGGAATGAAAAAGGAGGGGTGACAAGGAGAAAGGGGGGATAGAACGGGAAGAAGAGAAAAAAAGGGAAAGGGGGAGAATGGGAATGAAGAAGGAAAGGAAACAGAAGAGAGAGGGGAAAGTGGAGAGGAGAAGAGAGTGGAGCAGAGGGGGAGGAGGAAAGGAAGAGAAAGGGGGAAGAGAAAGAGGAAGAAAGGAATAAAACAAAAGAAAGGAAACGGATAAAGAAGTAGGAAGAGAGAAAAGGAAAAAAATAATGAGGATACGGAAAGCAATGAAAGAAAAAAAGGAATATGGATAGAGAAGAAGGGAATGAGGGGAGGAGAAAGACAACTGGGAGGAGAGGGAGAAGCAAGAAGGAGAGATGAATGAGAAACACAAGTGAGAAAATGAGTTGGGAAAGGAAGAAAGTAGACGGGAGAAAGAGGAATGAGGACGCTAAATAAAGAGTGGGGAGAAAAAAGGAAGAAGAAAAAAACAGAATGGAGGAAAGGACACACACACACACACACACACACACACACACACACACACACACACACACACACACACACACACACACACACACACATCTTCGACACAGGACACATTGAATAACACTCCCACATCGCTTACACACTTCATATAGCACTACATTTATCATTCTTACTCCATCCACCATCCTGTCCTTTCTTGCCTCATCGGAAGTGTAGGATCCCGGGGCTAGGATACTCAGTCCCAACATTTATGGCGAGGGTGATCAGCCTTATTTCCCCCTGAGTGGAGTCATATGAGCAATACTCTCCAACTCTTCCTCGGAAATAAACCCTTGCAGGTTCAATCCTCTTGGATCGCCTTAACCAACTAAAACACTTGGCGTTATTTGGTTATATGGTTACCACAGGAAGCAATTTAGCTTGGTTCTCAGTGCAGTCTTTCCCGAAGGAAGCACTACATCGAGTGAGTGGACAATGAGCGTCCCCATGTACCACCTTCACTATCACTAACGTTAATTAGTACTGATACCAATGCCAATTTAACACTTTTTAACATCCTCCTAAAGTTAAAACCCTTAATATTTCTTTTGCCATTTCCGATCACTAGAAACATTTTGACACTAACTAGTCCCACTATAACACCGTACAGTACAAAACAACACCCTCTAGCGTAAGGTTAGTCTAACACCCTCCTTCACCCACACATTTCCGTGATAACAAAACACCCTCCTCACATACTCCTCAACCCCCACATCCACATACTTCTAGATAACCAAATATTCCCCATATATTCCCCATTAGCACCCATAAACCAATGCATCGCTCGTCACCCATATATAATTATGACAGGCTAACCAAATATCCCCACACATTCCCCCCAACCCCCACATCCCCAAACATACATCCTCATCCCCCACATGACATAGAGGATTTTCTACAAACTCTTCACATCTAATACACTTCACACCCACAAAAATATCCGCCAGCTTAATCCCACACCCATGGTATACATCACCTACAAAACAAGCCTTATTTTTCATTACCCCCTACACACTCTCCGTACAGTCCCACATATATAACTCACAAAACACATCCCTCAACCTAGCCTATTCCCCAGTACCAAACACTTTCTCTATAGCATTTTAATCCCACACCCACGTCCCACACATAAAGAGCTTACATCCCCGTCACCCACACAGCATATTCCCCACACACGGTATCTCCCACACGCCACCCATACATTTCATCATGAAAATCCTACAGATAATTTTAAAAAAGCAGATGAAAAGGGAAAGGGACAAGGAAAAAGAAATATCCACATTCCTTTGTTTCCCATTTCCAGTGTGTGTGTGTGTGTGTGTGTGTGTGTGTGTGTGTGTGTGTGTGTGTGTGTGTGTGTGTGTGTGTGTGTGTGTGTGTGTGTGTACATTTTTGTGGAGGCGGACGCAGTTAATTTTAGGAGTCAGTCGGGCGTGAGTCAGCTTACTGTTTGGGCGGCAGCGTACGGCCTAATCTGACGTGAACACCCACCGTATCACCAGACTGGGCTAGGGGAGGGGAGAGGGACGGGGGCAAGAGACGGAGGGTTGGGAGCAAGAGAGGAAATGGTTTCAGAGAGTGCATGTGTAATAGGATGTGGGTTTGGTGTACTGGGTGGGTAGGATGTAGGATAGGAGGATGAGGTGACTGTGCATGAGAGATGGGTGAAGGGAAGAATAGATGCTGAGGTAAGTGGATGGGTGAATGAGGTGAGTGGATGGATGAAGAGATAGGCAGAAAGATGGACAGATGCATGGGTAAGTAGGTGGATGGATGGATGGATGAGATGGACGAGTGGATGGATGAGTGAATGAGGTGGATGCAGAAATGAGCTGATGGGTGTGTTGTGTGTGTGGCGGGTGGCGAGTGGATAAGGAAATGGACATGGTGAATGGATGACTGAGTACCTGGATGGATGACTAGTTCTGGGTGTGACAAAACTAATCGGTGGTGGGAAAAGGAGACAAGAGATAATAAATGAACAGAAAAACGGGAAGAAAAGGAGGAAAAAGAAAATAAAGATATTTTAAAAGGGGGAGGAAAGTTAAAAAAAAAAAAAAAAGAGAGAGAGAGAGAGAGAGAGAGAGAGGGGGGGGGGAAGGAGAATAAAAAAGGAAGATGGTGGAAAAGTAAGAAAAGCAAAAATGATGAAGGCTGTAAAAGGGAAGAATAGTCAAAAAAGAGAAATGAAATGAAGGAGAGAAAGAGTAACAGGTGAAAAATATGAGAAGTATAGACAGGAAGACGCCCAAAAGGAATAAGAAAGAGTGAATAAAGGAGAGAAATTGAGAACGAGCACAATAAGGAAGAAGGATGGAATGAAAAAGGATAATATAAAGCAAAGAAAAAAGGAAGGAAAGAAAGGAATATAAGAATGGAAGATAAAAATGTTTAAAAAAAAAAGTATGAGAAGGAAACAGGTGTGGATGTGGGAAGGATGGAAAGACACAAGTGTGAAGCCAAAATGAAGAGAACTGAAGGAAAAGTATGGGTGGGAGAGTGAGAAGAAAGGAATGAAAGTTGGAAGTGTGGAAGGAAAAGGAAAGACATAATGAGTAAAGACTTTTGGGACGAAGAAAGAAATTAAGGAAGGGGGAATAAAGCGAAGAAATGGAAGAGTATAAGTAGAAAGGAAAACTGGGAGACAGAAGGAAAGAAAAAAGACAAAAAAGAAAGAAGGCAATAACCAAACAAATAAGTAAGCCACTAAACATACAAGGGAACAGGATTAAAGGAAGGAGGCGTGGGCAGACAGGTAACATCTCAAGGTGTTGTTGCAATACCGTTGGCTGGCTCAGAGGTAACAGATGAGCAGCTCCCTCCGTATCTATTACACCTCCTACCTTCCCTCCTCCTCCTTCCATCCCTCCCTCCTTTCGGATGTTTCACACCTCCTTCCATCCCTCCCTCCATTATGTTTCACACCTCCTACCTTCCCCCCTTCTCTCATTCTCGTTCCTTCTTCCCTCCTTTCATCTATATCACACTTCCTACCTTCTCTCCTTCCTTCCTCCCTCCTTCCATATGTATCATACTTCCTGCCCTCCCTCCTTCACCAACTTCCTTTCTTTCCTCCTCCTTCCATCTCTCCTTTCTTCTGTATGTATCAAAAATTCTATATTCCCGCCTGTATTCCTTTCCCCCTTTCCCTCCTCCTCCTTCCTCCTACCTCCATACATCTCAGTTCTTTCCATTCTTCTACTGTAATTATTTTTTTCCTCTCCTCTTTTCCTTTCATCTTACTTACTTCTTTTACCTTTTCTTTACAATCCTCCTTCCTTCATTAATTAACTTACAGGAAGTATTAAATAAACATAGTTAAAATAAAATTAGAATTCTCATACCTGATGGACGTTAAAAGTGAAATACAAGAAAATAAATAAATAAATACACAACATCCAAATACGGCCAGTTAAAAAAAAAAAAGTAACCAAGCAAATCCTTCTATACAAATGCCGTATACTTTAAAGAGACCTTGATAAACTGTTTCACTTCAGACACTACAAATGGATGTTAATGATGGAAAACACAAGTGCTGAACAATGAAAAGACAGATACATATATACAGTTAAGATATCCAGTTCTATAATGTTATGTAAGCGATAATACTCATACTAAATACTATACAGTCCTTTGAAACCAAGCACGCATTATACAGAATTTATAAACTAAGAAAGACGATTGGATCCTTCGGTGGAGCATTTGAATACATGTAGAAATCAAAAACATTATCCTCATCCTTTATTATTCTCAAGTATGGCCAGATTTTTTGCATCCATCTGTGAGCACCATATTCCCCCCCCCCCAAAAAAAAAAAAAAGTCCAGCTACGGAGAAATTACAATATGCTTAATGGTGACAAAAAGAATGAGGAACAAATCATACAGGGAATCTCGAGACTGTCTATCTGTCTGTCTATCTACTGTCTGAAAGCATCAACAATAAGCTAACAGAATACGCACTGTGACCTGATTCGATCTGTCTACAGCCATCTGTATCTATCTGTCTACCTATTTCTCTATCTTTTTATCTATCTGGCTATCCATTGTCAGAAAGCTGGGAAAAGAAACAATAACGACACCTGATCCCCTGGCTTATCCTGACAACCATTATTTAATGAAACAAATGTGACGGCTGAGTAGTATATCACCAGTCTCTCTCTCTCTCTCTCTCTCTCTCTCTCTCTCAAAATCTATACCAAACAATCTAAGTTGGTTTGCCGACTTATGCTTAATGCCCCTTCTATAATTCAGCACTGTTTTGTTTATATCCCAGCCATTATTATTATTTACCTTTCACTTCTTGTAAAATTTAAGAGTAACATGACACATACTGCTTGCCATTTACTTGTAGGAACTGCTCTCTCTCTCTCTCTCTCTCTCTCTCTCTCTCTCTCTCTCTCTGACTTATCGTATTACTCGATTTCCCAGTTGGTTTCTCGTCCCTTCTGCTACAGTATGCTTAGGAGGGGGAGGGGGAGGAGGAGGAAAGTGGTAGAAAGGAGGAAAAGGAGGGAAGGAGGAAACGAGGAGGAGAAGAACGGAAGAGGGAGGAAACAAAAACAATAACAGGAAGTAGGAAGGAATGAAGAGATAAGGAAAGGAAAGGAAAGGAAAGGAAAGGAAAGGAGAAGGAAGGGGAGGAGAAAAAGCTGAGAGGGGGGAGGTGGAGATTAGAGGGGAGAGAGGAGGATGAAGGAAGACAGGAGGAGGAAACAAATAATTACGAAGAGGCTGAGAGGATGAAAAACAAGAGGAAATGGGAAAGGATAAGAGAGAGGGTGGAATGAAAATATGGGGGCGAGGAGAGTGAAAAAAAATGCGGGTGAAGAAACCGAAGAGCAAGAAAAAGAAGGAAGAAAAAGGCAATGAGGGGAAGGGAAGATAGAAGGAGAAAAATGGAGAGGGGAGGGAGGGAAATGGAGTGGAGAGTAGAGAAGGGAGGGTAAGAGTAGGAAGCGAGGACGGTGAATAAGAGGTGAAAATATATAAGCTAAGAACAAGAACAATGTAGGAAAGGTCAGAGAGAAAACAGAAGCGGGAGAAGAAAGGGAGGAATGGAGAGAGAAGGGGGAAAAAGAAAAGAATGAATGGAGGGCGGAGGGGGGGGAAGAAAAGGAATGAATGGAGAGGGAAAGGGAAAAATGGGCAGCGAATTTGCAAAAGAGGAGGGAGGAAAAATTAAAAAAAGAGAATGAAGATAGGAGAGGAATAGAGAGAGAGAGAGAGAGAGAGAGAGAGAGAGAGAGAGAGAAAGAGAGAGAGAGAGAGAAGCAAGGGAGGGGGTGAAGAAGAAGAAGAAGAAGAAGAGAGGAAGGAAACAGTCAAAATTAGCATATCCACCAGAAAAGGATGAAAATAAGGTAATGAGGACAGAAGATGGAAGGAGAATGCTCAACTGGGAGAGGAAGAAAAAAAATAAAGGGCAGGATAAACGAGAAGAAAATATCAAAAGGAATGAGAAAACAAAATATATAAGTATCAAGAACCCAAGGAATAAAGGCGAGGAGGAGGAAGAGGGGGACAACAGGAGGAGGAAGGAGAGGAAACTATATAAAATACAGATGTAAAGTAGACGTAAAAAAGGGATGAAACAGTAGAAACGAAAAACCAAAAATAAATAAACAAGCCGGTGGGTGCCGATGGTCAGCTCTAAGCGGGTTTACCGAATTTTAGCCGCTGCCGTTCAGCCTGTAGCTACACACGAGAGAGACCCTGACCTGGTTATGGTCTAAAAATACCATCCTCGCCTCTCTTTGGACACAAACTAAACCATCCAGACAACAGAAATTATTCACTTGCATAAACACAGTCAACATCAAATAAGGTGAGAAAAAAAAAATCATAAACGTTCTTCCTGTGAAACCTCCCATATTCGGTGCTGATTTTGTTCGTAATACACGTACCTAGTCATGTCAAACCATTTCAGCACCATTATTATTATTATTTTTTTTTTTTTTGGGGGGGGAATGTGGATATTTCTTAGTGCGATGTTCTTTCATTCCTCTGCTTATTTTTTCACCGGCATGTACGCAATAATTTTGCGAAGTTTATCGCGCTTCATTGCAAAGCACAGGATGGGCTTAGGAAGCTAGAAATTGAATTGCCAGGTGAGCCAGACGTTTCTCTTCAATTTGATAAGAAAGAAATCGATTCTCGAAATTTGCAAAAATGGTGCCGGGGCCGGCCACTGGGTCCAAACAATATCTGGAACCATGGCCAAGGGGGGGGGGGGGGAAGGGGGCCGCTGCTAGGCAACTACTTCTTGCCTAGCAACCAAAACCTTGCGAACATAACTAGGTCATAAGCTGGTCAGTGTATCCAGGTTTGGTCGGAATCGGTTGATTCTGAAGGGTAGAAGTGCCTATCACAGTTAAACAAGACTGCTAGGGCTGCTGAGGCCAGTCTTCGCAGGGTCGCCACTCAAAAACTGGAGGAGAGAGGGGAAAAATGGATGGGACTCTTCCGACAGGGAATGATCTAAAGATTACGTCTACAGAAGTCAGAGCTTTTTACACCCAACAGTACTGCTTCTACAGCTCAAAACGTGAAAAGTATTAAAAAAGCTCCGTTTTTTCGGACGTTGCTAAGCAACGAGTTGTTGCCTAGCAACCAAAACCTTGAGGACACAACTAGACCATAGGATGGTCAGTGTCCAGGTTTGGTCAGAATCAGTTGATTCTAAAAGGCAGAAGTGCCTGCCACAATTAAACAAGAAAAATGCAGTTTTTCGGCCGTTGCTAGGCAACGAGTAGTTGCCTAGCAACCAAAACCTTGCGGACACAACTAGGACATAAGTTGGGCATTGCGTCCAGGTTTGGCTGGAATCGGTTAATTCTACAGGGTATTAGTACCTGCCACAATTAAACAAGAAAGAAAACAAGAAAGACTGCAAGAAAGAAAACTCGACTAACAATAAAGGTAGCGTAGAGCTGGCCAATAAAAGCTAGGAACAAGGAACAGGGGGACTAAAACAAACAACAAAAGAGAGCAGAGAGGGTAAAGCCACCTGTACCTCCAGTTGGACCTCCCGTGTCTGGCCGTAAACTTTTTTTTTTTTTTTTTTTTTTTTTTACGATCCACAGCGATAAAGTTACGTAGAGTTTGGTGGAACTGGTGGGGATGGGGAGGGGGAGGTGCGGCCTTTGAAATCTACCTACCTTCCATATACCTGTCTACCTATCCCTCTTTCAGTATATTTACCTACCTGTCTGCCAGCCTACTGCCTACCTGTACCGACTAACCTACCTGCCTGCCTTCTTACTTTTCTTTCGGTCTGTTGTCAACCTATACCTATCTAACATTCTTCTAGCCTTCTGCCTAATTTTACTTCTGTCTACCATCCTACCATGCCTACCTACCTTTCTTCCAATCTGTATGCCTACCTGCCTACCTACCTTGTTCCAGTCTGCCTACCTCCCAATCCACCTACCTACAAACCTACCCTTTTTCAATCTATCTACCTCAATTCTCCCACCCACTCACCCACCCACCCACCTACCTTTCTTCCAACCTCTCTGCCTCCCTGTTCACCTACCTACCTACCTGCCTTTCTTCCAGTCTACGTCCCTCCCTCTCCATCTACCTAACTAACTCTATTCCAGTCTACTCACCTCCCTACCTACCGACCTACCTACCTTCCTTCCTCCCTTCCACCCTATCTGCCTGTCTGTCTACCTACCCATCTGCAACCCACATGCAGTTAGAATCAATAACCTCCAGCACATCTCGGCCAGCGAATTACTGAAGCGAGACTGCAGACCCATCCAACCCACTTCAATATTATACCAAGTAGAGGCTGGACTATGATTGCGCTCCACTAGAAACCTCTCTTGGTAGCCAATGTGTTGCAGGGACGGCTCATTCTGCTGATGTGGGAGTGGGTGTGGCAGTGGGACCAGGAAATGAATAAATAATGCAGGATGGAGACTGCTAACGTTGACCGGGCCGCCCCCACAACACACAAGAGATCGCCCGACAGTGTGGATGGAATGCATTATACATGAGACGCCCTGTATCTCGCCAGGCTCTGGCCCGCATCCTCCTCCGTTCATAAGAAGCCTCCGTAACATCTCTCCCTTACCGGTTTATTTCTGCCCTTGGAATGTCAATTCTTTCAATACGAGAACGTGTTTTTTATTTAATTCTTGCTGTCCCCAGACGAATTTTATTTACCTCAGCGAAGATTTCTCGACTTCGAGGGGATAGATGAAGACTCAAAGTAATCCCTCCCTTGCTACACCTTCCTCCGAAGTTAAATAAATGTGTCTGGAGAAGCAAACGTAATTAAAAAAAAAAAAAAGAGCAATCGAATTAAACGGGTTAAAATCCTCTTGTATGTTATTTGTGCAGACTCTGTTGATGCTGCAAAGACATAAATAACAGAAAATTAAGGTGAAGGAGATCGAATAAAACAGACAAAAAGGAGGTGTCATAGAAGCTCCTAAGATCACGGGGAATACGATGCTTAGGATAGTTTCGATGCAGGTGTAAGAGAACTATTGACTCAGACTCGACGAAAGCTGCTCATGACTCCTTCAGTACGATGGCGTCTTCTCTTTGTTTAATCTTGACTGTATTATTTTAAGTGACCTCCGAAAATATGTGGAAAAGCCCACAGATTTTTCATATAATTTTTGAAGCAAATGATGGTGAGAGAACGTCTAACTTTATGTATTTTTGCTGCCGACACGTTTTATGTGGGATGCATAGTATGGGTGTCTCTTAAATAACTGTCAAAAATTAAGGGCCAGCTTACAGTTTGCCGCACTCGGGCCGTAAGTTTGTATTATCCAAGGAGGGTGGCACTACAACCTCTGCCTCCCAGCCTAAACTGCAATACCATCACCACCATCCTTACTTACAACCACCACCACCACCACCACCATCATCCTCACTTACAACCACCACCATCCTTACAACCACTACCACCACCACCACCATCATCCTTACTTACAACCATCACCACCACCATCATCCTTACAACAACCACCACCATCACCTTACAACCACCACCACCATCCTTACTTACAACCACCACCACCATCCTTACTTACATCCACCACCATCAGCCTTACTTATAACCACCACCACCATCATCCATACTTACAACCACCACCACCATCATCCTTACAACCACCACCACCATCATCCTTTCTTACAACCACCACCACCATCATCCTTACAACCACCACCATCATCATCATTCTTACTTACAACCACCACCACCAACATCCTTACAAGCACCATCACCATCATCTTACAACCACCACAACCATCATCCTTACAACCACCACCACCATCATCCTCACTTACAACCACCACCACCATCATCCTTACAACCACCACCACCACCATTCTTACAACCACCACCACCACCATTCTTACAACCACCACCACCATCATCCTTACTTACAACCACCACCACCATCATCATCACTGTCCATACCGACAACCATCAACATCATCATAATTATCCATACCTACAACCACCACCACCACCACCACCACCACCACCATCATCATCCTTTCCTACAATCGCCACCACCACCATCATCATCATTATCATCATCATCATTCTTACCTGCAACCACCACCACCATAATCATCTTTAACTGCCACCATCATCCCCATCCTTTCCTACAACCACCATCATCATCAGCATTATCCTTGCCTACAAAAGCATCATCATCCTTACCTATAACCATCATCTTCACCACCACCACCACCACCATCAACATCACCATCGCTATCAACATCCTTACTTACAACCACCACCATAATCAGCACCATCCTTACCTAACAACCACCACCACCACCATAATCATCATCATCATCATCATCATCCTTACCTACAACCACCATCATAATCAGCATCATCCTTACGTCACAACCATTATCATCACTATCATCACCATCCTTACCTAACATGCAACACCACCACCATAATCAGCATCATCCTTACCTACAACCACCACCATCATCATCATCATCATCACCATCCTTACCTACAACCGCAACCACCATCATCACCACCATCTTTACCACCACCACCACCACCATCACCACCCTTACCACAACCACCATCATCATCATTTTCTTCTTCCCACCTAAACCTTCTGAACACCTAAAGTCTTGCAATACTGAATGGTACCTACTAGAATCACAAATCGCTCTATAACTCTCACTTACAACACACAAATATAAACGGAATCACTAAGCATCTAAAGTGTACACAAACACGACCCACAACAAACCAGTCGACCCAGGAGACCATTAATTCCGTATCTTTGCCACCTATTAACCCCTTCAGTCCTATTACGTACTTTTTTTTTATTCTAGTCCACCACCAGACGATTTTATTCAGCTTCGGGGAGACATCAGGTTGTGTAAGGGTTAAAAAGGAAGGTTATGTCTAGCCTTTCCCGTTCGAAGTTACCCTTAAGCTGGATAAAATCGTCCGAGGGTGGCCAGAATGAAATATAAAGTACATCATCAGATTGAAATGCTTAAGTTTATTCCCGGGAAGCCTACAAATTTATAAGCTACTCGTCCGTCCCGCATAAATTTAACTTCCCCCTCCCCCAAAAAAAGAAAAATATATAATGCCACAAAACACCATCCACACACAAACAGGCGTACCCCAGGAAACCGTAAGCTCCATATCTCCACAACACAACCCTGATCCAGCACCGCCCCCCCGAGAAAACAAGCCTATTTCCGCCTCGCGCCCCGGACCTGCCCTCTCTCCCTTTACGGTCCTGTTTTCACGCCGGAGATCGGAACTTATTTGCCTGCCCGGGAACTGATACTGGCAATTTTTTCCTTTTATGGCTGAAAAAATGTAGAGTGGGTGATTCTGTTTATGTTGGAATGCTGAGTGGTAGTAGTGCTGGTAGCAGAGGTGGTAGTAGTAGTAGTAGTAATAGTAGTAGTAGTAGTAGCAGTAGTAGTAGTAGTAGTAGTAGTAGTAGTAGCTGCTGATGTTTTTGTTGTTCTGATCATCATCATCACTTGTACTTTACCCCATCCTTATAGCGGTAGGTAGGAGAGCTCATCATCCATTCAATTGATGTATTTTGGGTGACTATACACTGAGTGGCAAGCCTGATGGTTTCCTCTAACCCAGGAAGCCATTTATAACGCTAGGTGGTAAACTTATAACCAAATGATAAGATGATGTGCACCCTACTATGGCGCCCCTGTTAACTGGCTGGAGACGCAAATGTGGCAACCATCTGGGTACCAAACTTCCACAGTCTTCCCTGCGCCTCGCTTTGCCGAGGCCTACCTAGTTCAAGGGAACATCAGTTCAGTGCACGGTACGGCCCTGCAGGGATGGTTTTCTGCCTGTGGTTGATGGTCCGTTCGACCAGACAAACTGGTGTTACTCAACAACAACGACGGCCCATTCTTAGGCTTGCTGTGAAAAAAAGGTCAGTAGTAGTAGTAGTAGTAGTAGTAGTAGCAGCAGCAGCACTGGTAGTCTTTTCATTCTTATTATTATTACCTATATTCCGATGTTTCTGACTCAAAAATTGTATCCCTTATCATTACCATTACCAGTGTTACCATATCTGTTTGGGATGTGGAGATTATAAAACGTTGTAAATCGTTGTTTTTTTTTTTCTTTACTCATACTTTATGTTATAGATTCATTTCATGTTTCTTCTTCTTCTTCTTAATTATATACTTATTCATTTATTTAATCACCCACCTCCCTGTGGCAAACAGGGTTAAGATATTGGCTGTTCTACTTTCCTGCAATTAAACGATAATCTATTTCATATTTACAGTTTGGCTTCCCAAATGATGCAATTTTGAAGGTTACTGAAAACGTTAATGTGATCAACATAATAAGCATCGACACCAATACATTCCACAGAATATGAACTAAACCATGATTCTCCATTTTTTTACAGCCTTCTATTACTCAACATCAGATGAAAACAGCTGACTTTAACTCCAATAGAATATTAAAGTTGTTCCGACCAAAAGCGAATTAAGTATACCGGATTCTGGCCATAGAGTAATATAGTCCGCTCCCTGAGGTCCAGCAGTCCTCTTAAACGCAACAGATGATGTCGCACACCTAGTCACCGTTTGAGCGCTAATACTGGTATACGGATGTCCCAGGACTTGATATATTAAATTCAGGAGCTTATTCTTCGGCTAATTTTTCATGTTTTTAAATGCACCATCAATATGGGCCTAATTTTCAACCGTTAAGTAGCTACAATTACTAATCACCTTATGGGAGAATTATGGGGGAGATCATTTGCACTCAAAAAGTTATCAGTCACAGTTTCAATAACGGATAAAAACTTGCCCCATGTTGATGTGGCAATTTTTATGTTAACCCCAGACTAGCCTCACGAAACTTTATCGTATCATGGGTCACTGTTCATACTGAAGACATGCTAGAACTTCCCCATTCAGGCTTGGTGCGATGGAATTAACGGAGGTGTTTTTACGACACGTCAGTGGGTCCTTGCTGAAGATGTACCGTAAGCCTAAACCAAATACTCAGGAAATTGAACTTCCGGCTCATGCAGTGTTGTCCTATGTTATTCTGTGAAATGAAAACAGGACAGTTTTATCAAATGCAACATTAAGTGAAATCCTTCTTTTGAAATGTTTGCATTCACTTGTCTCAAAATTCCTGTTCACAAATTCTTCATACATGCACGTATATCATTTGTTTTTGTTTTGTTTTTTTCTCATAAAGCGGTTCTGTAATTTTTCGCACATACGGTAAGTCTATCAAACCATTTTATGCGTTAATTTTAAACATTTTTATTGTCGTCAGTCCAAGGACGTTATTCTTGCTAACCAAAAACAATTTGATTCAAGTTTAGAGAAACTTTCTGAACTGGAGAGGTAAGACATCAATCCTTTCATCATTGCTGCAATCTCCAAACCCAAATACAATCGTAAAGTAGCAAACGAGAATAAAACACAGACGATGCACTCTGGCCGAAGGAGTTTGCCACTCCATTCTGATCACGTATTTTTCATTTCATTCATTCTACCTATAACGGGCATTTTACTTAGCTTAGAAGAGACTTTTCAAATCGGAGAGTATGGACACAATCTTCATAAATCTTTCACACCAGGATAATATCTCCTTTACTCAAAATAATATCGTCAGGTGGTAGTCTAATCAAAATAATATCATGGGATTGGAGGGGTTAACGGACCTATATATGTTTGAAAATTACTCATGCTTGCTAAAACCGCCTCAGAGAAACTTGGATTATTGTGCAGAGACTATGACTAATTAATTCACTGACGAGCAGTTAGCTATAATTTATATGAGTCTTGTGCGCTCTCTGAAAGAATATTGTTTACCCTTGTGGAATGGATGTGGAGAGGTTGCACTAAAACAATTATACAAAATTCAGAACAAAGCTGTTGAATTATTAATAACCATTATAACCCTGCTATTGTAAATAAACTACCTCCCCTCCAAGTAAGAATGTTGCCTCCCATGTATTGTTTTACAGATACTTTTTTGGCAAATGCTCAGACGAAGTTGCGTCCACTGTGCCACCTCTCCATGCCTTCCTTCGTGTTACACGGGCATCTGCTAGCGCTCAATACTGGAATGTCACATAGCCATATTGCAGAACTTCTGCCTATCAGAATTCTTTTACACCCCGAACCGCATCTCTCTGGAACTCGTTTCCCCGGCGTTGTTTCCCCCCAAACTTCAACCTACAGCTGTTCAAGTCCAACTGTAACAGATGTTTTATGAATGGAGGAAGCTAGTAATCCGGTGTAGGGAATATTTTTTTTATTCATTTGTTTTTCTTTCCTCTGTTCTATTATTAAAAAAAAAAAAATGCTAACATCTTCACTACGAATGACGCCTTTATTCTAATCAGACAACCACAAGACGATACCGGTATTATTCAATCTAGGAAGGATCTCTGGCACTGAGGGAGTAAAATAAAGGCTATTGCTAACTCCCCACCCCCGGGTCGAAAAGCCTCAGCATCCTGATCCTCTAAGCTTAACCACTTCAATCCCGAGGACGTATTAATCGCTTTCTTTGTGTTACCGTCAGACGATGTTATTGACTGCAGTGGCACCATTAGTATTGGGGGTTTTCATGACGGTTGTGTTAAATCGCTTCATAAAAAGAAAAAATATACCGGAATAACACTGAACAAAAACGATTGGAGAGTACAATACTGAAATATTTCATATGACTATACGGATTACGCCACTACTACCATCACTAATACCAACACTACTATCACCATCCTCTTTATCAGCCCTACCATAACCATTACCATACACCTAACAAACATTGCCACACCATCCTTAACACAAAATCGCTGTCGGAGAAGCTGTTACCACCACCATCACTACCATTACCACAATCGCCATCATAATCACCACCAACATCACCATCACTACCACCTTACCATCATTACAACCATCACCACAGCCAGAACCCTCCCCATCGTTTTGTTAACCTCCACCATCACCACTACCACTACCACTACCACCGTCGCCATTACTTCTTAGTGCTGAATGCATAAATTGTTAGCCTACCGTTCTCAAAGGAAACATGAGGTCTCCGGTAGTACATACTTGATGCTCGTCAACTGTTTTTGTTTCTCCAGTACAACTCAAGAAAATATCATAAAAACCACGGATAAAAAGTAAGACTGCATGATCAAATATCCAGAAAAAAGTTTAAAGGGGGTAAAATTGTATGGTTATGTATATTATGCTAAGCTACTCTCATAATTAACATTTCCGTCACATCAGCACCGTACTAGTTTCGACCGTTCCTACAAAATATCCTTCAGGTGTTGCTTCAACCTACTTCCCTGTGTTGCTAATGGACAGAGAGGGTCTGGTGAGTGGGTAGAGCCTTCCGATTTGCTTTCTCACTCTTGAACTTGTGTAATTAGATAACGAATTTCAACGCCGGACCAGCTAGTAAACTCGATAAGATCTGTGTGTTCTGTGTATCCAAGTAACTTTAGGCAACCCATCACTGTCACCACTACGATTACCATCCCCATTCTTTCCATCACCACTACCATTACCACCCCCATTCTTTTCATCACCACTACCAACATTATTCTCTTCTCCATCACTACCACTTCCACCACAACTATTACCATAATCACTGCTACCACTCTCATCACACCACCATCACCATCACCATCCTCATCCCCACCACAACCGCACCCACTACCACAACCAATACCGTCACCATCATCACAACTACCACTACTACCACACCCCAACCACTATTCTCATCCCAACCACCATCCCCACCACCACCAATACATGGGTCAAGAATTTACAGGCTTCCTTTTAATTAACTGGCCTAATTAAAACAGGCAAATTCTAATCCCTTTTATTTCACGTGATCGCCGATATCAACTCCAGGATATTAATGCAGGCAGTTTCATCCATTACTAACCATCCCTCATTAATTTTTAACCCAGATAAGGTAATATATATGCTAAAATTTGCCGAGTGAAATTAAAATACCCGGTACCCTTCTACACGATGATGTGTGTGTGTGTGTGTGTGTGTGTGTGTGTGTGTGTGTGTGTGTGTGTGTGTGTGTATGTTTACCCTTTAGCTAACTAAGATGGCGGCTACATGCCTATCTATTTTGATCTTGCTATCTTCAGGAAGTTTCATTCGGCTTGCGTCCTATTACAATCAGATCTTCAGTCAATTTTTAAGATGCGAAAATATCTGAAACATCAGAAGGAGCGGCCTTGCCCGTCTGTCTCACATTAACGATTTTTGGAAACGAGGTGATCCACTCGTAGATTTTATCGACTTTAGCGAAGCCACACCACACCATACAACACCACACCTCGTCACACCACCCTCTCACACCATAAACTACACAAACTTACCCTCCCACACCACACTACACCAGGGGCATTAACCCCAAAACCCTAAAGTTCTAGCATATGGCACTCTCTTCCTTTTTTTTCTCGGCTGAAGGGACTTAAATCAGCTAACCTGCTATCACAAATTAAACGGTAAGCTCTGGAACCAGCAAAAGGGAAATCACAAAAGTAGGAAAACTACCATCACGGTGACAAGACAAAATGGGCCGCACCTCCACTTTTTCCTTCTTTCCAGCCGTACGAACTCTCGGCCTCACACCACGGACTAAAACCATCCACACTAAAACGGGTCACCTGTATTAACCCCTTCAGCACAATGACGTCTTTGTGGCACTATTCAAGCTGTCTCCAGTCGATTTTGTTCTGCTTGGGAGAGACTTTTCGTAATCAGACAAAACCATCCTCAACCCCTGCACTACTTGGGTGCTCTCTCCTAAGTTGAAGCGATTCGTCTGCGAGCAGCAAGATTAAGACATAAATTACATCCACGATCTGAATGGGCTGATATAAAAATTAATCTTTCTCGTTACCCGTATGACAGCTAATACATCGATGACAGTAAAAAGTACAACAGCAGTATAACAAAGACCAAATAATAAAATCTTGTTATTCCATGGGGGCTCTACTACAATAACAGTACCGTAACAAACGTAACCATGAATAATAACAGCATCGTAACATGAGACGGAAAACAAAAACGCTCGTGTCTAACATTATTTTGAGGTGAGACTATGCAACAACAACTACTACTACTACAACTACAGCTACTACAACAACAAACATAAAAACCAACGAAAGATCAGTAACAGTAACCTAACAATATTGGTAAAAAAAAAAAGAATAGGCTACAATAAAACGAAACCAGCTTCGAAGAGTCTTTTCATGTCAGTTTTTACCATATTCTAAAATTAAGTGGTCTTCCTTGGGTGATACGTCTCTTCTGCAACTTGGGCAAAATTAGCCGACAAGTTCAAAAAGTTTCGACATATTTTGGTAACATGCATGCACAGGGGAGAGAGAGAGAGAGAGAGAGAGAGAGAGAGAGAGAGAGAGAGAGAGAGAGACAGACAGACAGACAGACAGACAGACAGACGGAAGAGCGGGAGGGGAGGAAGGAGGGCTGGAGAAAGAGGGAGGAAGGAAAAGATAAGAGCAAAAGAAGAGGGAAGCAGGCGAGAACCAAGAAAGTAGAGCTAAGAAATGGAAGGGAAGTAGAAGCCATCCAAGGGTGGAGAGGAGAGAGGATGGATAAGACGGGAGTGAAATCGAAGGCCTAGGAGAATGGAAATCAGAAATGCAAGGAAAGAAGCGAGAAGAAGGAGGAGGAGGAGGAGGAAAAGGGTCTGGTAGGAGTGGAAGAAAAAAATGGTGCTAAAAGTCGGGGTAACCAGGAGGAAAAATAGAATAGCAAGAAAAAAGAAGGAACAAGAAGGAAGACTGAGAACCAGAGATGAGGAAAGAAGGCACTAGGAAAAAGGAATCGTTGCAAGAGGAAAGGCAAAGGGAACTAATAAAAATCTTGGACGCTAGAAACAAGGCAATAAATACGCCAGTGAGGTATGGAAACGACTGGAGAAGGAAGTCATGGACGGAAAAAGAGGTACCGACATTCGAAACGGCGTGTTAAAAGGGAGAACAAAGAAAATTAGAAGATGAATGCGAAACAATGAGAAAGGGATACAGGCAAAGAAGTTAAACGCCAGAGATGAGTAATGGGTGTTTGGTTCCTGTCCCTTCACCCCTTCCTCTTAGCTTAGGCCGACACCCTTTCATCCCTACACTCAGTATATTCACATTCAATTATCGCTTCTTTTGTCTATGGAATTGCTTAACCCTTTAAATCATCTACTTCATGTAAATCGGGATGATAAGAATCTGTGTGTGTGTGTGTGTGTGTGTGTGTGTGTGTGTGTGTGTGTGTGTGTGTGTGTGTGTGTGTGTGTGTGTGTGTGTGTGTGTGTGTGTGTGTGTGTGTGTGTGTGCGTGCGTGTGTGTGTGTGTGTGTGTGTGTTAAAGAGGTATCTCGCGTATCCTAATTTCTCTCCAGCCTGAGTGAGCGTGATGAGTCCCAAGTGAATCAAGGTGAAGCGAGGCGTCCAAGTTAAATTCAATTAGCTTCATGTGAGTCTCGGGGGGGTTCAATTAGGACCAGGTGAGGCCCCAGGTGAGTCGTGAGGGAGTCGTCACGTCAGCTGGACTTTTACGACCCTCACGTTATGGTCAAACCCGCTAGTGGCCGTCGAGGCAGGTGTGTGGCAAGACAGGTGTGTAGAAAGACAGGTATGGAGAATGACAGGCGTGTAGGAAGACAGGTGTGCAGGATGACAAATGTGTATGAACACAGGTGTGTAGGGTGTATGAAGACATGTGTAAGATGACAGGCGTGTAGGAAGACAGGTGTATAGGATGACAAGCGTGTAGGAAGACAGGTGTGTAGGAAGATGTGTGTAGGTTATAAGGCACGACAGATATTTGACTAGGAAGGCAGATGTGTAAGGAAACAAATGTTTGAAAAGCAGATGTGTATGATATGAAGACAGGTGTGCAGGAAAACAGGTACGTATATGTATGACGACAGGTGTGTAAGACAGGTTTGTCAGATGACAGGTGTGTAGGAAGGCATGCAGAGGATGGTAAGTGAGAAAACACTGACTAGGTGTGTTAGCCAAGTGTTTAGGGAGACAGGTGTAGGTCTGTGTACTAGAAACGGATAGTCATGGAGCGTGGGATAACAGGTATGTAGGAAGAGGTGTTTATGTGGTAAATGACAGCTGGTTTTAGGAAGACTGGTGTGTAATGAAGATAAGTGTTTAGGCTTTACTGCGGGTATCTAGTAAGACAGACATAATTAGGAGAGGTGTGCAGACTATAGAGCAGGTATATAAGAATACAGATGTGTAATGAGAGTGTGCAATACAGCAGGTGTATCAGGCAGGCACGTGCGTAGGAAGGCAGGTGTCTACAGTATATACGATGAAAGTGTTTAAGAAGGCAATTATGTAAAAAGGTAAATGTGTAGAAAGGTAGATGTGTAGAAAAGGTGTGTAGAAACAGGCGTGCAGAGAAGCAGAAATTTTAAATTACATGAGCAATAAACCAGATGTGTGTGTGTGTGTGTGTGTGTGTGTGTGTGTGTGCGCGTGTGTGTGTGTGTGCGCGTGTGTGTGTGTGTGTGTGCGCGTGTGTGTGTGTGTGCGCGTGTGTGTGTGTGTGCGCGTGTGTGTGTGTGTGCGCGCGTCTGTGTGTGTGTGTGTGCGCGTGTGTGTGTGTGTGTGTGTGTGTGTGTGTGCGCGTGTGTGTGTGTGTGCGCGTGTGTGTGTGTGTGCGCGTGTGTGTGTGTGTGCGCGTGTGTGTGTGTGTGCGCGTGTGTGTGTGTGTGCGCGTGTGTGTGTGTGTGCGCGTGTGTGTGTGCGCGCGCGCGTGTGTGTGTGTGTGTGTGTGTGTGTGTGTGTGTGTGTGTGTGTGTGTGTGTGTGTGTGTGTGTGTGTGTGTGTGTGTGTGAAAGCAGGTTTGACAGAAAGCAAACCGCGTACATACAGCAAGCCCACTAATACCTGTGAGAAGCTAAATGCAATACATACTAAGGACTGTATTCTCGCCGCTTAATGAATCTCCTTATCACCTCTGCCTATTATCTTATCTCTGCACAGCTTTCGTTAATAATCTCTTGCATGTTATTTATGTACTGTATGTGTGTATTATAAACACGTCTGTATCATACAAGAATATGTTAGGCAAAGCATACATAATAAATCACTGCGAAAGAGATGACGCGAGACTCCTACGTCGACGAAAATGCGGCCGTGTCCTAACCCATGTGTGACGGGCGGCCAGAGGAATTATGGATACCGGTAGGCTACGGTATATGGCAGACACCGGTAGCCTAGTCTTTGTATAAACCTGTATTATGTGCACAGGTATTGCTTACGGAATGAGACACCGGTAGTTTGGTCTTTGTATGAACTTATATTATGTGCACCACTATAACTTACGGTATATACTGATACCGGTAGCCTACTCTATGTATAAGCCTACAGGATCGTTAGTTCCTCTTCCGTGAGAAGACGCCTTGCATTTTTGGATATGTTTAACCGCCGCATTTTGCCTACGGGACACCTTTGGCAGTAAAGTGGTCGTCAACAACATTAACCTAAACCCTCCAGAAAGATGACATACTTAAGTCCTTTATTCTTGCCACAAGCAGATGATTTCATTCAATTTTCCCCTCTCAACAGAAATAGGAACTTGGTATGTTGCTCTGACTATCCCAGACGATTTTGTGTGGCTCAGAAAAACCAGCAGCAGGAAGGGTGTTCAAGACTCTCCAACCTTTATGACTTTCCTACTTAATTTCCAAAGACTGCTAACGACATTATTTGGCTCTGATACACTCACGGCAACAAAAAAGTTACGAGAGACCTATGTGTGAAATTCAGAAGAAATTTGTATAATGAACAATACTGTACACGAAAGCAGGTGTGTGAGGAAGCCAGGCTGCTGTTATGGAAGCCATGTGTGTTATGGATGGCTGTGTGTTTGTAGTCAAGCCTCTGGTAAGTCAGGGGAGTATGCATAAAGCCGGAGAGACTGGTATGAAGATCTAGATATGAGAGGCAAGGTGTGCATGAGAGCAGGTGTGTGTGTGTGTGTGTGTGTGTGTGTGTGTGTGTGTGTGTGTGTGTGTGTGTGTGTGTGTGTGTGTGTGTGTGTGTGTGTGTGTGTGAGGCCAGATACTCCTCACAAGGCAGGATATGAGTGCATCTGGTAAGTTCTCACAGCTCTGTGGGGAGTTAGGAGGCTGAGAATAAGGAAGACAGAAGGAGGAAGAGAATAAAGGAGATCAAAGAGACGTAGGAAGGAAAAATGGGAGAGAGGGAACTAAAGGGGAGGAGACGGAATAATGGGGACCAAAGAGAATGGAATAGTAAAATGGAAATGGAGAAAATAAATAAGATCAAAGAGATATGGAGAAGGACAGAATAATACATTAATTACTTTAATAAGCCGTGAAGGTGACAGAGTGAGGCCTTAATCACTATAACTTCTAAGTGTATCTATCAAAAGGAAGCTCTTCAAAAGTTCTAAAATTCTATGCAGGGTATGATACTCGAGGTTCTTAGCAACTCGCCAAGGAAGAAAAAAAAAAAAACGCAAGAAATGACAAAGGAACATACAATGAAATTCTTGCAGCCTGTAGATTTTTTTTGTTTAGCTTCATCTTTCTCGTCGTACTTGGTGCACGAAATCTTTCTGTGACCCCTTGGTTCGAAATTATTTCTTAAGCAAAAAACAAACAAAATAAAAGTGTAAAATCGCAAGAATAAAGTACTGGCATATAATACGTCATCGGAGTGCTGAGCTTCAGACCAACTACAATCTCTCTGTCTGTCTGTCTCTCTCTCTCTCTCTCTCTCTCTCTCTCTCTCTCTCTCTCTCTCTGTCCTGTTAATTATCCCCATTGTGTAAGACGTTCCAGTGTTCTCTGCGACATCCGGAATCCAAACTATTACTGTGTCTTCGTGTTACGGCTTCGGGAAGATAAATAAATAGAAAATGGTTAATAAATCAATAAACAGACACATACTTAATAAAATATACGAACAAATATAAACAGTTACCAAATATACCGGTACAATAGACCCAAGCCTACATTTATTTTTTTTAGCAAGGTAAAGACCAGTGACTAGAAATAATATACTCCAAATCTGAATAACGAAAGTGAATTACTAATCGAATAGGCCTACCAATAAGGTGACATACACAGTATAATGAAATTACATATACAGTATACATTTACTAGGATATTCTCTTCTTCATAGGTTGCTTTCTTGTTTCCTTCGTGTTACCCTTCCCTCTTCACTTGTAAAGTTTGTTAATTCAGACTCTGACTACTAAGTCCTGTTATGGTGCAGCTGTGTGAAAATATATGATGATCGTGTGGTGTACCAGATTAGTACATGTTTGTGGTAATACGGTAGTGGTGATGGCTTGCGTTGAGAAGGGGGGGAACCTTATTAACCACTTACTGCCATGAAAATTACATGAATAAAAAGATAAACAGGAGTGCAGTTCTACCAGGGCACACCTGACGCCGCTCTGGAATACCGTACTGTGCCTTGCATCTATCGTAAACGTTTATGCTTACAACGTTATAAAGCGGACAGACATGAAAAACGTTTATGCTCAGAACAACGTAAAGTAAAACGACGAAACAAAACACTTTTGTGTTCAAAACATTATATAGCAGAAACGTGACAAGTGTTTATGTTGAGAACGTTGTAAAGAAAAAATGTAAAACGTTTATGTACAATGTTGTAAATCAAAGACATGAATAACACTTATTGCATCCACAGGAAGTCTGATATTTGTAAAAGCTTTAACTTTATCAATACTAGAATGTTTTTGTTATTTATTCTTGCCATTACCAGACTATTTTACTAATCCCGGGAAAGCCCCTGGCAGTTAAAGGATAAATCAAAGCTTGATGTAACCCCTTTAGTCTGAAAAAAAACTATATAATAACGTAAATGAAATCGGTATGGGATTTCAAGTTTAAAGTTAAATACGTGGCCTCTGGCTGAGGAGGTTAAAATTTCGCTAAGGTATGATTATTATATTTTCAAACGATGTGGTAATTCATTTGGGTGAGAGAGTAGTTTTTAATATACTTGATATTAATGTTTCTGTTCAGTGAAAGTCTAGCTATGCTGAAAGAAAAATATTCAGTGAATGAGATTATTCGAAATAGCCCTGGCTACGTTAATTACCAGCAGAATCATTTTTCTCTAGGTCACATAATAAAAATGGTTCAAACAAACGTTCATCCCTAGTGATTGTATATGTTCACGAGGTAGTCTTTAGCCATTGTGTTTTGTGTGTAGGCTATATTACTTGCCACTCAGTGTCTGGGGCTCAGGCTCCTGTGGCTGTCATTTGAACACAATTTTTTGGCGTCAGCTATAATCAATACTGGACTATACTTGTCACGACGATAAGAGGGTTAATGGTGCAAGTATTATAATCCAGGCTTTTGTGATTCACTCTGCTGAATAAAATCATCTGGCTTTGGCTGGAATAATATACGCGCAGACGCCACCATGTACAGGATTAAAACACTGCAGAATGTCGTATGGGCACCTCAAAGTTAAAAGGGCCAACTTTTTTTTTTTTATTAGTCACCTCAAAATCCGAAAATGCACCTCCTGGGATTGAATATAGATCACGATAAGACAATTTATAAAACGTAGGAAGATGGGAGGAAGGTTACAGGGGGAGAGGTGCAAATGAAAGACATATAGAACATACCGTAACTGAAAATAATAAAGTTAAAGGCCACTTCTCTTGTGAAACAAGAATATACGGTAGCTAGCCAGCTGCAGAATTCGAAGACGTACTACTCTTGATTGCTCCATGCGATGTTAATCTACTTTGGAAGGACGTCTTGCTTAGTAGTGAAGGGATTAATGAAGGTAGTATTTAAGTCCTTAGTTAGAAATGTCTCTTACAAACAGAAGAAAATCGTCGAGAGAACGAGGATAGAATTGAAATTACGTCCTCGTAGACATGGGGTTAAGTATGGTCACCATAAATTCATGAAATAATTGCCGCATTCGAATTTTACAATACCATATTATATTAAAAGCACGGCCATCACTGTCAGCATTAAGTTCTTGCTCGTCAAAAAAAGAAAGACTAATAAGGTCCTTGCATAATATGTCAAGAATGGTAAGAAGTAGAGATATACCAATACCAAAATTTTGACCGATACCGATACCACAAAATTGGACCGATACCGATACTATTACCGATACCGATACCGGTGCATTAGAGACCAATCTATTAGGCTGTTGCCCATACTCGTGCGACTTTCTTTTTTTCAAGTTTGTTATTAAACTACTGCGCAACATGTACCCAATATGATACTAAATAATTGGATATTACCAAAAATTTATTTTTCATCCCTGTAAAACATCCGAATTCTGTTTAACAAAGTTACTTCCAGTGAGTGATATGTTACGCACTAAATTCCTTTTAAGTATTGGTAGTATCGGCAGAAAATCAGCCGATACCGATTCCGATACCGATACCCTAAAAATGGGCCGATACCACCGATACCGATACATCGGTACCGTACCGTACATCTCTAGTAAGAAGAATATATCTGGTCCATGAAACGGGCACCGTAATAAAAGGTCTGGATGGAATGGAGTGATTAACAGTGAGCCAATATACGGAACATCAAACGTTTCATCCTGTTAATTGACCAACACCTGCATTACGCTGATCTAACACTTATAATAACCAGTCACCCAGCACAACCTTCCATCATCATCCATTTCCCACCAATATCAACAGGGTGGGGAGGATTCAGAAACATGAAAAGTCATGGCACAACTCAACTGACTCCATGAATCCAAAGACATTTATTTCTGTTATTCTTTCAAATGATTTTATTCAAGTTCGAAAGGCCTCTCGTACTGAAGGGATTAATGTAGGCTGTATGCATCTCTTAAACTGAATAAAGGACCCTCAAAGCAGCAAGAATAAAACACAGATGAGGTTGGCAACTCGGGGTAATCGAGTTAAATGAGCTACACCGGTACATCCTGTCACTCTCGTTCCCTCCATCACGCAGCAAACTGACACCAGCTGAACACACTGATGGATGACAACCATAACGCATTATCTCCTTCGGTGAGTTCATATTCGATTTATGCGCGTCGTATTCTAGGAGACAGTTGTGACTTTGTAAATTTTGACTAACTGCCTTCACGATCCTAGGCATGAATCATAAGCTTTTATCTTTTCCTTCAGGTCTGTGATTCCTTTTTTTTTCTTTATACTATTGCTGCCATCATACGCCTGCGATTTTATTCAACTTTTGGGAGAGATCTCGTGATGAGTGAAAAGGTTCTGAAAATAGTATTCATTCAACGGGATAACGTCTGTTTCATTTCATTTTTGCTGTCCCACGAGGTTTTTGTTTAGTTTACAGGGAGGGCTCCAGTAAGCTAGTGAAGGAATAACACTCCGATAGCCTGTCACTTCAGCCGTCCTAAATTACTACTGACAGATGAGAAACGTGACACCTAATAAACTCACCCTCACTGAAAAGGTGATCTCGGGGTTACGGGCGTGTGCTTACAACCCTTTGGCTGTGATAGGATATATGGATTTTATAATACGTTTTTGCTAAAGTCAGATAATTCCATTCCCCTCAGAAGAAACTACACCAAAATCATGTTATATACCAAAGTTAAGTACGTTTTCCTCGAGACCAAAGTGCTTAGTAATATATTCCAGCTTACGACGGATGATTTTGTTCACCTACGTATTAACTGCAGTCAAAGGGTTAAATCAGAAAGAAGAAAGCAAGCGCCATAATTTTCTATGGAAATTTAATGATGGAATATAGCTATGGTCAGACTCAAATATGAAGTCCGTTTGGGTGGGGCCCGCGCGGGGATTTCCCTCTCTACAGCTCTGCCAAACCTCCTCTCTCTCTCTCTCTCTCTCTCTCTCTCTCTCTCTCTCTCTCTCTCTCTCTCTCTCAGTTGATTGAGAAAGTTGTAATATATTTATAAGTTGTGTTTTCTTCTATATTGTTTTGAACTTTTTTCCACACCACCAGTGACGTAAAAGTCTTGGCGTGTTTTTTTTTTTTTTTATAGAGGTTTCCCCAGTACGCATAAGTCCTCTCTCTGATCTTTCTTCTAGAAAATACTTGTTCACATTGTAAATAAGTTCTTTCTCCCGACTGTGGAGCACACGAAAGCGAGTCGGAGTAGCTGCCATCGTGGGTGGGGATCAGGGAGGAAGTGACCGGTCACCTGTAGTCTGAGGTGGGTGTCCTTGACCTCTGGCAACGTCGGAAAGCGTCGTTGTCACGTGGTGTGGAATTTATACAAATCATTGCTATTATCCTAAAAAGCGACACATTCATAGCACTATATAGCCTTATATAATATATTTAATAAGTACAGAATATTTAATATACAATTTCAAATAGTAAATAGCTGACATATGACAGAGAGAGAGATAGGTACTGGGGTTGATGCGGCAGAGCTGTAGAGAGGGAAATCCCCTCTCGGGCCCCACCCAAACGGACTTCATATTTGAGTCTGACCATAGTTCTTAGATGTGACAAGCCTGCATCCTATATCGCAAAATGCAGTCAGGAGAGAGAGAGAGAGAGAGAGAGAGAGAGAGAGAGAGAGAGAGAATCATAAACACACCTCATTCAGCACCTAAATGAAACACACAAACACACACACACACACAATGCAAGAGGCAACCCTGACTCAGCCACCTTCACCACGCACTAACTCAGTTTCCCACCCAACCCCAGACACCTCACCTGCACCACCATAAAACACACACAAAAAAGTAAAGCAAAAAAGATGACCGTAAAGGAAGGCCGTAAAGACGCCTGTGGTAAGGAAGTGAAGTCAGAGGTAGGCCATTAAGATGATGACGATGAAGTTAGAGGAGTGCAGTCAGATCATCACAATTCATTAGCTTATCGTATGTATTATGTAAAACTAGGCAAAACAGAACTGACACGAGAACGTGGGTTGATGTAATTTAAATTCCACTTAAATTATTTTCCATTTTCATCTCTCTCTCCCTCTCTCTCTGCTTATATATATATATATATATATATATATATATATATATATATATATATGAAAATTTTCGAAACGAATCCATTTCTAACCACCGTCAGACAAGTTCACCAATTTCCAAAGTTCTTTTTACTAGACAAGCCTCAATCAAACCGGTATACTAAACAGCTTTATTTTAGGCGTCTATATTCTATAAAATTGTACAATACAACAGTCTCAAAATATTTAATATTGTCAGCAGCGGACTTAACTCGGGCTGGCAGAGCGAGAAGAGAACCTGGAGGGCATTGTGTTTACGTACAGGGTAGTGGAGCGGCGGGCCCCGTGTGTCAACAAATACCGGTATATAGCTAAATTCTCCAACCAAACACTCCACCTAATCTCCGTAATTTTCCTTATTTACAACAATTGTATTTACTCTATTTTCTGTCTCACAGTTAATCTTCTGTTAGTCCTTAATTTATTGTAACATTCACGCTTTCCCCCGTCCTCTCTCTCTCTCTCTCTCTCTCTCTCCTTTTACTCTTTACTCTTTATCAGACTCTCCTCTTTCTTCTCTGCATCTCAGCCCTCCTCTTCCTCTTCCATCTCTTCCTTCCCTCTCACTCCTTCTCCTCCTCTCCCTCTTTGTCCTCATTCTCTTCCTCTCCCTCTCTGACCTCCTTCTCTTCCTCTCCCTCTCTGTCCTCCTTCTCCTCCTCCTCTCCCTCTCTGTCCTCCTTCTCCTCCTCTCCCTCTCTGACCTCCTTCTCCTCCTCTCCCTCTTTGTCCTTCTTCTCCTCCTCTCCCTCTCTGACCTCCTTCTCCTCCTCTCCCTCTCTGACCTCCTTCTCTTCCTCTCCCTCTCTGACCTCCTTCTCCTCCTCTCCCTCTTTGTCCTCCTCCTCTTCCTCTCCCTCTCTGACCTCCTTCTCCTCCTCTCCCTCTCTGACCTCCTTCTCCTCCTCCTCCTTGTCCTCTCTCAGTCCTCCTCCCCTTCTTGTCCTCCTCCTCTACATCCCCGAATCCCCTTCCTCCTCTCCTCCCTCCCCCAGTCCTCCGCCTCCATTATCAACAGTCCTCCTCCTTATCCCTCTCTCAGTCTTCCTCCTCTACTTCTCCCGCTCCTCCCCCTCCTCCTTTTCTTCTCTCAGTCCTCCTCTTCTTTCCCTCCCTGTCTCAGTCCAACTCACCTTCTCTCTGTCTTCCTTCCCATTCTTATTCTTCCCTGGTTCCTTTTCCCTTTCTCCTCCTACTACTCTTACTCATTATCTACTTCTCCCTCCATCTCTCCAACTACTCTTACTCATTTTCTACCTCTTCTTCCCTCTCTCCTACTACTCTTACTCATTTTCTACTTCTCCTCCATCTCTCCTACTAATCTTACTCATTTTCTACGTACCTCTTCCTCCATCTCTCCTATTACTCTTACTCATTTTCTACGTACCTCTTCCTCCATCTCTCCTATTACTCTTACTCATTTTCTACCTCTTCCTCCATTTCTCTCGGCCTTCTCCTCCCTTTCCCCTCCACCAAGCCAGCCAGCCAGCCGTGGTCCGACACAACTGGCTTACTGCATGAACACACCGGAAGGGGGGATGGCAGGGGAGGAGGAGGAGGAGGAGGAGGAGGAGATAAAGAAAGACAAAAGAGATAAGACGAAAAAGGAAAGAGGAGAAAGAACGAAATGGGAAAAGGAGACAGTGAGAATGAACAGGGAAACAGGAAATGGAAGAAAATGCGAGGGAAAAGGGAGCAGAGACCAAGGGAAATGGTGTGAGAGATGGGACAAGGATAAACGGATGGAGAGAGACTGAGGTTAAAGGAGACGAGAAGAAATTGCCCCACTCAAGGTCAGCATAACTCTAGCCTTCTGTTTCAACTACGGCCATATAATTACATTCAGTTAAGACAATAGGTGGATGAGCGTTATTATTGGTACAGTATTATTAACCCTGAAGACTCTAATATACTAAACTATGCTAATGGAAGACGGTTTCATTCAGCTGAACACATCAATGGAAACTGAATGCTGAAAGAAAAGGAGGGGGAAGAGAGAGAGAGAGAGAGAGAGAGAGAGAGAGACAGACAGACAGACAGACAGACAGACAGACAGAAAAAGATAGCGCAGCAGCAGCAGCAGCAAAGAAAGGGAATAAAAGATGGAATGAAGAAGAGGGAAAAAAAAGAAGAAACCATGTGCTAGAATACAGGAAAAAGAAGTCAAGGAATGAAAAACAGGGAAGAGAGAAAGAAAGGAAAGACAGGAGAAGAAGGGGACAGAGGCGAAGGAGAGGGAAGAGGCAAGAAGGAATGGGAAGAAGCAAGGGGAAGATGAAAAAAATGACAAAATGAAAAGAGTTGAGAAGAGAGGAACAAGAGTGGAGTAAGAAAGGATGAAAAAAAGACAAGGAAGGTTGCTAGAAGATAAGAAAGAGGGAAGAAGACAAGGTAGGGGAAGAAAATGGGAGATATGAGAAGAGTAAATGAGTGAGGGAATGGGAAAACAGAACTTTTGTATAAATGAGACTGAGAATAAACAAAGGGAAAAGGAATAAAGTGATTAATAAGAAAGGAAAAGAAAAATGGAGAAGCAGTGACTGAAGGCAGAAAAATGAGAGGAAGTGTAAAATATAATGAGAGGGCGTGGCCGAGGAGGAAGAGGGAAAGAGGTGGTGGTGTTGGCGGTGGTAGTGGTGATGGTGGTGGTACAGGACAAGAGTGGAGGATACTGTAACCCATTCACTGTGAGGAACACTCTTCTCAATTACTACAGAGCGGTCCGGAAGCAGACCTAATCTGTCCTCTTCATTAAGTTAGATTAAGTTGGGCTAGGTTTACTTTAGGTTAGATTGTGGATAGAAATGATTTGAAGATGAAACAACTAGGAACGGTTTGACCTTGGGGCCGTAATAAACAGAAAACTTCATTCATTCTTGCCACCACAATATCTACATTGAGGGACACCTACAATATTAACGCCTTCAATACGATGATCACTTTTCTCACGCATTCTTGCTATGATTTTACTCACTTTAACCTTACTGATCTCATGATATCTCGCATTATTTTATTCAAGCTGCCTCCCGACGATTTTATTCAGCTTAGGAGAGCCACCTAGTAGTTAAGAGGTTAATTAAGGCTAAGTCTGACACGTTCACTTCCAAATATCTACCCTACGCTGAATACAGTCGTCTTGAGATGGCAAGAATATACTAAACAAGACACCACAGGATTCAACGCATTAACTCCCACGACATATTTTCAAACAATCATCAGACGATTTTATTCCGCTTAAGAGTCCCCGAACAGAGAGATAGTTAAGATAGGCTGTATCTAACCCCTCCAGTTCGAATAATCTATCCTATGGTAAATAAAACGTCTAGAGATAAGAAGGATGAAGAATACGTCACTGGATTCAAGGAGTTAATTTCGTCTTGTATGTTACTAATGCAAACAATGACAATTTTCAAGCGATACAAATATACAGATATACTGGATAATACTAAGATGCGTTATATACAGCTAATCTCTAACGGCAAGAAAAGGGCTCTGTGTAGAAGGACGCTTTCTCGTTATTGTATTAACTCCTTCCCTATCCCTCGAAAGAATGATGGTGAACGGCAAGGGAAAGGCAACTTAACCTGTCCACCGGGTTCACGTTCAGATGAGCCTGGGGCCACAACAACAACATGGGAAAGATGCAACAAAGTCTTTTATGCTAACGAGAATATACTGCATTGGATAGGTACCTTAAACTTTCTTCAGTAACATCAAACTAGAAAGGAACATTAGATCTGTTAATGTTTGAATTATTTTCTTACAATCGGAAACAAAGTTCGCCTAAGGGCACGTCCACACGTGTGCTCAAACAAGTGTTGGCAACATGTGAGGAACACAGTAACGAACATATTGCAAACATGTTGGGAACAGCAGCGTCCAGATCATGTTGGCAACATGATGATGAAGTCTCAGCTGGCTGGTATGGACACACTTATCCCATCGCCTCTGCTGCCAGTGTTCGAAGCTGCACTGAAACATGTTTGCATACATCTGTCCAAATACTGCTGCATACATGTCCCCGAACATGTCGCCAACATATGGTCGAGAGCACGTGTGGACGCGCACTAATACCTCACCTCTCTACTCCTACCTTCCCTTTGCTGGCTAACCCTCCTAAGCTGAGAGAGGGTAGTGATGGACATGCCCTAAGTGTGAAGCAGACGCAACGGGGGAGGTGGCGAACTATTGACCCTGACTGTACCTCTGGAGATCATAAAGGAAGAGTAGAACAGAGGGAAGGAGAAGAGGAAGTTGTTAAGACGGAAATAATGCAAGCTGAAGTCACGTAGAACAGGTGAAAGTCAACGGTAAACAAAGGGCACACGCAGACAGGTAAAGGTAAAAGTAGGCACAGAACACTGACTGTCAAATGAATGCAAAGTTAAGAATGTCAAGGATACAGCAGAACAAAATGTTCATAACACCGAAGGAAATAAAGAAGGTAAATACAAATTAGATTCTGCCCTTGACCCCGGAGTCTTTTTTTTTTTTTTAAACCTCTGGCTGAGTTTATTTGATTTAGACAATATCTTTCGTACTGATAGGGTTAATGAAGGCAGTACCAAATCCTTCGCATTCGAAAAATCTCTCCTTACCAGAATAAAATCCCCTGGAGAAGAAAAACCCTCATCACAGTAAAAAAAAAAAATAATAATAATAATAATAATAAATAAAAATAAAGTTGAAAAATAAGGTAAAAATCATTGCGTTTTCCTGATCTACGCAAAATCGTCCGAAGGTATCAAGACCAGGACCAAACATCATAGTGGAGGAGTTAATGCAGAAAGGAAAAACGAAGAAAGAACACAGGCTCTTCCACGTCAAGAGAATCGCGCGAGAGTAACAAGAATAAGATATGAAGAATGTCTTCGGGCTGAACGGGTAAACAAAGTAGGGAGGGAAAAAACAGAAACAGGAAGAAGAGGGCGCGGCTCTCAAGACACTCACACATACAGTACACCTGTAGCCACCAGCGAAAAGGAAAACACCAAGCACGCCTCTAATCCCCAAAAAATCCCTTCCCCCGTCTTACCCCGCACTCTCCCACCTAACCTTACCTGTCAATTAGGAGCCGAAATGGTGGTGGGGCGCCGAACCAGCAGCAGCAAATCACTGGGAAAATCCAAAAAGCTGGGCTAGTAGTAGTTGGAGTAGTAGTGCGCTATACAAAACTTGTTATTTGAACGATTCTAGCCTCCGAAATTATAAAACGGGCACTTTTTTCACCACAGACACTTGCCTCCACTTTTTGAAAACATCACAAACTGGCTCAAAACTGGGTAAGATAGGGCTAGGACTTGGAATTTGGATGATTTAGGCGAGCTCAGAGAAGTGGATTGATAGACACGGGGCCACACACCTCCTCGCACGGCTGCCAAACACAGACTGAGGCCAGGAAGCAAGGAGTGAGAGAGAGGTGGACCTATGTGAACCAGCCGGCCCTACTTCCCTCCTTCCATCCCGCCCTCCGCTTCTCCCCACCCAGTTCTACTCCCCATCCCAAATAGAATACGTTTCCCCTCCCCTTCCACTCCTGTCTCTCCCTCCCTTCTCCCATCCTCCCTCACCTTTTCTATCACTCCTTACTTCTCCCATCCCCCTTCCTCTCTCTACCTGTCTCTGTTCTACTCCCTATTCCAACCTGCCTTCCCTTTCCACTCCATGTCTCTACCTCTTATCCCCTCCCTCCTTCCTTATATCTATTCTCCCTCCCTCCTTCTTTCCCTCCCTTCCCCTCCCGATCGTCATCTCCCCCATCCCTTCCTCCGTTCCTCTCTCCATCCCCCCCCTTCCATCCCTTCCTTCCCCTGCCAACGTAGGATTTGTGTTATCTGTTTAAGATTCATTCACACTGAACGACACCAATGACCTCTGACGTTTGGCTGCCATGATCAGGTATAGTAATAAATTATTTAATCAATCAATCTATCCCCCTCCCAATCGAACAGCGCTCCCACCCTTATTCCCTGCAGTGCCTTCCTCCCTCCTTTCCTCCCTCCCTATTCTCCCACCCTCACCCTCCCTCCCCCCTCCCTCCCTCTCTCTCTTGCTCCCTGTACTGCCTCCTCTCTCCCTCTCTCGTCCTAAATCTACTCTGAACTACCTCCGTGCCTCCTCTCTTTCCTACCCTCCTTCCCTTCCCCCTGCCTCCCCATGTTTAACCCACTCTGCCTCCCTCTTTCCTTCCCTCCACCCTTTCCATCTTTTCCTTCCCCGCACTGCATGCCTCTCTCCCTCCCTTCTTCCGTCTATCCCAAACTGTCCTCCTCCCTCACTCCCTCCCCCTAAATCTATTCCACATTCTTCCCCCAGAGTGGATCACGCCCTCCTTCCCTACACATCTTCCCCTCCCCCCTTCCTTTCTCCATCTCTCCCCGCACTGCGTCCCCGTCTCTCATCTTCCATTGTTTCTCTGTCGTTTTCTTTCCAACCTTTTTCCTTCCCGCATTGCCTACATCCTTACTTCTCTCCCTCCAATCCCCCACCCCAACGCCTATCCTACACTGGCTCCCTCCTTTGCTCCACTCTCCTCCTGCCAACCGTATCCCTCTTTTCTTCCCTCCTCCACTCTCTCTCTCTCTCTCTCTCTCTCTCTCTCTCTCTCTCTCTCCAAAATGTACTCTCTTTATCTCCCTCCCTGCCTCCCTCCCGCTCCCAACTAACGTATTCATCTCTCTTTCTCTCTTATTCCTTCCATTCATCCCTCTCCAAAAGTTTATTTTCTCTATCTTCCTTCCCCTCTCCCTCTCACCTTCCCCGGGCTCCCTTCCAGCTGGAACACTTTCACCCTCCCTTTGCCTTTCTCCCCTCCCTTCCATTCATTACATCTCTGCCCTCCCCCTCCTCCCCTGCATCACACCCTCGCCTTGAGTCACAGCAGCTGAGGTCACATTACCGTGGTTTGTGTACAAGGAGGAATTATACCCACAATAAAAAATAATATCAGTATGCTGGTATAATTCTTGCAATATAAAGAGGCTGTTCCGTCTGGGTAAAGAAGCCTACTATAATGAAAATATAGAGGGCTAGAGGATACTAATGCTGAACACGTGCAGTACACTTAAGAGCGTGGCAAATAGATGTGTTGTCTTCAACTGTTTAGCACTTATTTGATGATGTTACTCAGCTTAAGCTAGATTCTTTAAACTGGGAGAGTTAGATATAGCAAACCTTCATTAACCGTTTAACCACACTGGGCTGTACTGTACAACATCGTCCTGAGGTAAACTTACTGAATCAAAAGATATCGCCTTTACGAGAAGGTGAAGGGCCTGTGCACAGTGCATGTGCCACTTGAATGTGTGTGTGTGTGTGTGTGTGTGTGTGTGTGTGTGTGTGTGTGTGTTGTGGAATGGAACTCGTTCCTCCTTTGGCTTGTTCAGGGATCACTGGAGGAGGAAACACGACTGGAACGTGTGTGTGGCGATATCAGCCTCCACAGCAGGAATCAGAACTCAGACTCCACTATTTGGCCAGAGTGTGAGAGATGAACCTAAGTGCGTTAAGGAGAAACTGTTCTTTTCAGCATCCTAACCCAGCAAATAACAATGGCCAGTATATACGCAGCAACAGGCAAGCTGTAACCACTCAAGGGTTGTATGTATTGTACGTCAGACGAATATCTTCTGATGGAGATAGGTTGGCAGATCTGTCTGCTTCTGGTCCTCTACCTGTTCTCATGCGGCCCCAAGAGTCATTGCCTTTCAATACATTCTCATAAACACTCGGGCATGTTTCATCAAAGAGGAATTACGTCAAAGGTAGACAGTGGGAGAGCATCTGGATGACTGACTGAGTCTCCGTGTGGCCTTGTGCTTGTGCCTGTTGTTGTGTGCTGCGATAAGGGAAGATGAAAAGAAGATGAACAAAATTCGGGCTGAGATCCACCAACAGACTAATGATGGATTCCCTTTCATAACAAGGATCTGATTTTGCGGAAAGGACGAGGAAAACATCAGAGAAGGACCATCATAATCAGGACGTTGCTCCACAGGTAAACGAACGATCAAAGACCTGTCGGAACCAAGATTTTGCTTTCATGGGACTGACAAGGAACGGTGAGTGCAGAATTTTCTCATGTCTCTCGTACTTCCTGCTAAAACAATCTTGGTAACGAGAGTGGTGATCACATGCTTGTTATTTTTTATAGTGAATCCGGACCTCAGAGTCGTGTAAGTCGCCGTCATTAAAGCGGGAACTGACTGAGGACGGAAAACTGACGTATAAGTATCATAGACGGAATGATTCTTCTTTTTTTTCTTCTGCGATACAGGAGCACTGAACTGTGAACGTGTCCATGTAACAGGCTATTGTGATCCTGACAGCATGGTCTGCTGCTGCAGCTGATGGAGAACGAGGTGTTGAGGGATAACTTAGTAAATTCCAGAAGTGGCAAATTCAGGACTTCGTTTGATCTTGCTCTGATTTTCCGTACATATATCTGGTGAGTAAGTATTTCTTGCTCCATTTCACCTATCTTCTCTCCCTCTTTCTCCCCCCTCCTGTTTCACTCAATATCCCTTCTCCCCTGCTCTCTCTATTCTCTTCTCAACCAGCGTATTCCTCTCTCTCTCGCTCTCTCTCTCTCTCTCTCTCTCTCTCTCTCTCTCTCTCTCTCTCTTAATCGTTTTTCCTTCCCGTTTTTTTTTTTTTTAATCCACACTCTTACCGTCCCTCTCTCCTCCTCTCCTCCCCCTCCGTCCTTCACTCCTATTCACTCTTATGCTTTGGTTACTGCTTTAACCCTTCACTCCTCTCTCTCTCTCTCTCTCTCATTTTTTTTCGCCCTTTTATCCTTCCCTTTCCTCTCTCCCTCTCATTTTTACTCTCCCTCATTCCTTCCCCTCCCTCCAACTTCTCTGCCTTTCCTACCTCTCTTAATCTCCTACAGTCTTACCTCTCTCTTCCACGCTCTATTTCCTCTCTCTCCAATCCCTCCCCCTTCCTTCTCCCTCCCCTATTTCCAGTCTCCCTGTCGTTCCTACCTTGCTCTTTTCCCTCACCTCTCACCCTCTCGTCAGTCTCATTCACTCACTTTCTCTTTCCTCCCTTCTCTCACTGTCCCTAGTCCCCTCCACTCTCCCTCACCCGTTCTCCAACCTTTCCTCCCCTTTGCTTTCTCTAATCTCACTGCTCACCCCTCCCTGTTCTCCTTTCACCTCCCCATCCATCTCCCCTCTTACCTCTCTCCCTCTCCCCCACTCTCCCTCATCCTTCCCCTCTTCCATCTCACTGTCCCCCTCTTCCACTCAGACTTCCCTTCCCGTCCCTCTCATCTCCCTCTTTCCTCTCCCTCTCCTGCACCCTCTCCCCACCCACCTCTCTCTCTCCGCCCTCCTGTCTCCCAGTCTTCCAAACTCTCCCTCCCTCTCCCTCTCTCTCTCCTCTCTTCCCTCCCCTCTCCTCACTCTCCTATTGCCTCCACTCCCCCCTCTCCGCCTGCAGCCACCACACGCAGCAAACTTTACACAGCTTTTCGGTCGGTTTTCAATACGCTCCGATCAACTTCCCAGCCTCGGTCATTTTCGCTTTTTCTTTCACCTGCTTTGGTTATTCCCTCTTTCCACCTTTTTTTTTTTTTGTTTGTTTGTTTGTTTGTCTTCAGTTATCCTTCCCTTCATAAATTCCTCTGTTCTCGCCACCAAAGCTCTCATAAAAAACGGATAATTGTGGGCTTATGAACGTAATTTGATCCCTTTTCCCTCTTTCATCTAGTCCAGTTATTTTCCCTTCACCTTTACTTTCGTTTTCTCCAGTTACCCCACCCTTCATTTAAATGCTTTGTTTTCTCTAATTCCCACATAAATAATAGTTAAACGGGACAAAAAGAAACTGATCTGACTGTTTTCCCATTTCCATCGTCTGCTTCAGTTTTCCTCTCCTTGTTTTTCGAATCGTCTGCTGTAATTTCTTCATCCTTTAATTAATTCCTTTACACTTTGTACTAAATCACTGAAAAATAATGGGTAAATGGGCCTTAAGACTGTACTTTCACCTTTTTTTTCCTTGTATATCAGGAATTTTGTTTTTCCTTTTCTAGTCGCCTCGTCCAGTTACCCAGCCTTTCGTTATTATCTTCATCCTCTTCACTAATTTCCTTATAAATAAAGGATTCCCGGGGCTTTAGTAGCACTTAGGTTGTTTTCCCAGTTATATCTTCATCCCGTTCAGGTTCCTTTATTCCTGCAATCCCATTAGCCCCTCTATTCTCGCCACTAATTGCCTAATAAATGGATGGGTAAATGGGATGTGGGAGTGCATAAATTAGTCTCGTTACCTTCACCCGCTTGCTATTTCCTCTTTCCTTATCACACCATCGTTAAATCCCTTATTTTCTCCGTTAATTCTTAGATAATGAATAAATGGAGGCTTTCCGGTTGTACCCATACTGTTTTGCTCCTGGCTAAATCAAAAAATGTAGATAATAACGAATAACTTCATAAGTAAATTAATAATGAAAAAAATCCCTGAGTGAAGTTAGTCTGATGTAATTAGAGACTCCGCTTCCTGAGAGAGAGAGGGGAGGGGAGGGTTGTAAAGGGTGAGTGAGGTGAATTAAAGAGTGAGCGCGGTATTAAGGAACCGGCCTTTAAATGGAGCTGCCTTTTAAATCGACTTTCCCGTAAATGGATGTCTTTAAACAAACCTGACTTTTAAACGAACCTAAGCGCCCTTTGCTTTTAACTCCTTGACTGTGATGACGTCTTTTATGTATTTTTAGATGCGGAAACATCTCTAGGGCCGGCTTTGTCCGTCATTCTCTCACTAGCGATTTTCGAAGGGGAGGCTCCTCACCCCCAGAGAATTCAGCGTCTTAGTGAAACCATACAACACACCATAGCCTACCACAGAAAATCAGCCTCCCACACCCCACCTCACCAGGGGCATTGACCGAAGCGTCCTAAACTCCCCCGTCAAGTACTTTTCCACTTGTTTCTTACTAAAGTTAGATGGTTTTGTTTGGTACAGAAAGAATGCCTTAGTAATGAATAGGTTCATTAATGGTCTGCCTAACTCCCATTCGAATAATCGCCCTTAATCTAAAGCATTTTCAAACATTCTAAAACAAATTAGAAATAAAACATTCTGGAACAATGTGATATTTAAAAACAAATATTCTAAAAACAAAAACTAATACACTACAACTTAAACAAACATTCAAAGACCCAAAACATTTTAAAATAAACATTCTGTAACAATCAAAAAGATCCAAAACAACCACTCCGTAATATTTACATAAATACTAAAATCTAGAACATTAGAAAATATAATTATTTTAATATACAACCAAACATTCTAAATTATCAGCATTCTAATCAATACCAAGCGTTCTAAAACATAAACAATCATTATAAATCCTGCCACCTAACCTAGTTGTACCTTTAATTCCTTCGGTAAGACAGCAGGGATACGATTATATTCAACTTTAGACAGACCGCTCTGGCGAAGGGGTTAAGCAATACCACGATAACCCATTCAGTACGATGAGGCCCTTTTTAATCGTATTCTCGTTACCCTCGACGATTTTACTCACTTCAGGACAACCCTCTCGTAATGCAGGGTTAAGTAGCACCTCGTTCTTGGCGATTTTTTTCCCTACTACATTTGAATATTATCTCGTATGTTATTTATATCGTTTTGAAGTGGACCTAAAATGCATCGGTGACACACAAGAAGATAGTAGGTGAAATTTAGCAACATAAATCGCCAAGGAAGAGGTGCTACGTAATTTCCTGGTAAAGAAAGAAAATAAATCCACTTCAGTACGAGTGTATCTTGGTCAGTATGTTCTGGTTATCATCGAACTATTTCATCATGCTAAGAAGATATCACTCGCAATGAAGGAAATAGGAAGACATAAGTTATACCTCTCACTGCGCTTACGTCATTCTGTATATTCACTCCTGTCACTGCCAGACGATTTCATTCAGTGAGAGAGAGAGAGAGAGAGAGAGACCTTGTAGTGAAGGGATCAGACATACGTTAACCCTTTCAGTACGATTACGTCATTTTTGTTTTTTCTTACCACTGCCGGACAGCAATATTCAAGTTAACCATTTCACTACGATGACGTAATTTTCTTTTTCCTGTCACCTCCAAAAGCATTTCTTGAACGTAGAATTGGCCTTCTGTGTTGAAAAGATTTTATGATGTTTCTATCTAAGAGGTCACCCTCGAAAAGAATGTGTGAAGCTGTCTGAATACAGCAGGAGTAAACCTAAGTACCGCATTGTAGTGAAGGAAATTAGCCTCCTCGGTCCGATGAAGTATTTTTTTAATGTAGTTTTTATCTCCTGACGATTTTATTCAATTCGGAGTACAATTTTCAAACCAGAAGATTTTAGATGCAGCCTTCATTACATCCCTCACGACTAAAGGTCTGTCCCAAGTTGAATAAAACAGTGTAGTTGTGGCCTGGATGAAATACACACGTCGGGCTGAAGAAGTTGAGAGAGGGAGCTCTGGTAGTGACAGGATCAGAGAGGGATACATTAAAGTTGAAAGCCGTGGCCTTAATCCGCTTAATTAGGACCAGAGGAACTAACTTGGCCAAATCTTACCAACAAACTATCTCCTGAGCCTACAGTACCAGGTCATCAATTGTCTAACTTACCTGAGACGATGATGATGGTGATGATGATTTATCTACGTATTTATGTATGCATGCATTCATGTATGTTTGGATGGATGGATGGATGTACCAGAGTATATACTGTACCAGGTATGTAAGAATACATGCACAGTACCTGCAGGAAGTGTACTACCAGGACGGTAAGATTCTGTGTGTAGGAAAAACAAAAAAGATTTGAAAGAGGAAGGTTGGAAGCAAGATGTACAAAAATAGCACTATATTAAATCTTTTCACAATCAGAAAGCTTTAGAGAATGCATATCTCCGCCAATGCCAATATAATATATGATTTACTGCTGCGATTCCTCTCTCCTACCAAACGAATGTAAACGATTTCACGTACAGTAGTTAATTTTACCGTCTTTGTCAGCCCTATTATGCAGTCTCAGAGAGCGCACCCCTCCCCCAACGCCAGTTAAATATATGATATATTCCTGCATCTGGACCCGGATCCACCTCACGCCAAATCATCTTTTCCTTGATCCACTGCCCATGCACTTATCCACCAGATTCCATTAAAATCCAATAACAATTTTCTGAGATACCTTGTACACGGAGAGCCAAACAAACAGGAATGAATATATAACCTCCATCCAATTTCGTTGGCGGAGGTAACGACTATTACCGTACCATAATCATCACATCATTCAATACCGTCAGAATAAACATACACTTCCAGCAAGCCTCCCACTACGTCAGGCCGAACAAACATACTTCACTGTGAAAATTAGGTTAGGAATTTTGGGAAGATCCATAATTAACGCTCTAACTTTCCAGGATTTATTCATAATGTAATTCTAACTTCGAGAAAACTAAATTATAACTATTTCAATAATACGACGTACGCCGAAGCTCTTTTTATTTAATTTTTTTTACAGTAATTATAGATTACTAAGCCCACCAGCCACTCACTCGATGCAATGCTCACTTCAGGTGTTTCACATTCAATGATAAGTGAACGCTTTCCCACGGAACAGGAAACCATTCATTACGTTCGGCGATAACCATAATTATAAACTAATGACACCTGGTGGTCTAGTGGAATAAGGCAATACAGTCAGTTAGGGTTCGTAGTGGTTTACATCCGAGGAGTGGCTGGGGTTGGTTGCACACATAATGTCACACACGGATCAGCGAGGCCGGTCACCCTCACTTTAAAGGTAGAGGGCAGCAGCGCTTTCTATGAGATATGAAGGGATATAACTGAAATACTATTATTATTATTATTATTATTATTATTATTATTATTATTATTATTATTACTACTACTACTACTACTACTACTACTACTAGGCCTACTACTACTACTACTACTACTACTACTACTACTATTATTATTATTATTATTATTATTATTATTATAGTTAGGCCTATGAGACAGCCAGGACTCCGAGGACCTGAATGATAAGTAGATGACTGTGTGGCCCATTTCACTTGATATGCCACTGGTAGTTCTGTTTCTGCACTTTCCCTTTCCTTGTTTTTGAATCATACTACACTCCATCTTTAATTGGGAAAGGGGGGCCACGATGATGATGATGATTATTATGATGGTAACGATGATGATGATGATGATAATAGTGATAACAATGATGATGATGGTAACGATGATGATGATGATGATGATGATGACAACGATGATGATGATGATGATGGTAACGATGATGATGATGATGATGATGATACTGACGATGATGATCATTGTTATTATTACCATTTTATTATTATTTTTATTTTTATTTTTATTGCAATTACCGGTATTAATTCATGCAAATAAACTATCAGTAGTATTATTGTTACTGATTGCAGTATCATCCCGACGGAATGGAACAGAAAGAAGAACGTAACTAGGACCAGAAAATAACAATTAAATTATTGAATCGGAACGTAACACAGGACGTTAAGGCAGACCAAACCTAAGCCTCTAATTTTACTGAATCAGAACGTAACTTGGAACGTATGACAGAGATGAAAATGTACCTCGCTTGATTCACTGCATAAGAACGTATATTGAATAAGCTGCGCATCGTAACTTCATTATTAAAGTAGAGCTAAAGTTATGGAGTTTTAGTGCCTTATATTAGGGCATAATTGAGAGAGAGAGAGAGAGAGAGAGAGAGAGAGAGAGAGAGAGAGAGAGAGAGAGAGAGAGAAAGAGAGAGAGAACGCATAACAATGGGACTGAAAGTGCCAGGAACGATATAAATGTATGTATTTATGTATGAATACAAATATATATATATATATATATATATATATATATATATATATATATATATATATATATATACAGAGAGAGAGAGAGGGGGGGAAGAGTGAAAAAAAGGAAGGAAAGCGGAGTTAGGAAAGGAGAAGGAAACCAGGAAATGAGGAAAGGAGAAAAGAATGGATACCGGTGGGAAGGAGGGAAAAGAAAAAAAACCGGGAGGATGGAATGAAGATGCAAGAATAAAACAATTTAGGCGCTTCAGCGAGTTCATACCTGGGCGAACGCCTACACCAGACAACTGAGATCACAATCAAAATAAAGTCAGCTCTTCTTTGGCCCATGACCCACATATCCACAAAATTTCATAGAAATCCAGAAATAACTTTTTGAGTTATCTTGTGGGCAGACTTGCAAAAATAGTCTTGAACCGGGACTCGAACTCAAATTCCCACCAAAAAAAAAAAAAAAAAAAAAATCACTCTTTTCCCTAGTCCATGACCCACATATGCAGAAAAATTGTTTGAAATCCACCGATAACTTTTTGAGACATCTCTTGGACAAACAAATAAAGAGACAAACAGGGGTTAATACACAACCTCCTTCAAATGCACAGGAGGAAGTAAAAAGTACGAGTGGAAGAAGGAAAGATGAGTTCGAAAGAAAGGTGAGATAATACATGAAGAGTGGGGAGAGGAGGGAAAGATTAAGAAGAATGATAGAAGAAAAAGGGGGTGGGGTGAGAGGACGGAAAAGTCAGGACGATGGGCAGTGAAAGAAAAGAAGACAAAAATGAAGAATAGGACGAGAAGGAAGGGGAAGGGAGGAAGGCGAAAATGTAGGACGAGGCACGCAGGGAAGAGGAAGGAAGGATGATGGAAAAGAAGGATAAGGCGACAGGAAGGAATAGGAAGGAAGAATGAATGAAGAAAGATGTAAATGAAGGAAAGGGTAAACAAGGAAGAAGGAAAATAATGATGAGACAAGTAAGAATAAGAAGGAAGGAAAAGGAAGATGAAGCGAGGAGATGTGTAGAAGTCAATAAAAAATGGAAAGAGAAATTAAGGAAAGGGAAGGCCACGGAGGAAGTAGGGTGGAATGAAGAAGGAAGGAAAGAAACAAGAAAGAAAAGAAGGAAAAGGGAAGGAGGTGAAGGAAGAGGGAGAGAAGAAGAACGGAAGAAAGGTACGAGTGAGAGGGCAGTAAAAAACGAACGGAAAATTAAGGAATAGGCGGAAAAGAAGGAAGGCAGAAAACACGGAAAGACAAAGGAAAGGAGGAGGAGGTGAAAGAAGGAACAGGAAAAGAGGCAGAAAGGAGTGAGACCAATCTAGGAAGGAAGGGGAAGAAAATAACGAGAAACAAAGAAGGGAAGGAAGAAGGAAGTGAAGGAAAAAGAAAGGAGGAAGTAAACAAGGAAGGAAGGAAGGAAGAAGTGACGTCATTAGCCTTCGCCACCTCATTTGCATAACACGACAGAGGTAAGGAAATTCTACCTAGAGAGAGAGAGAGAGAGAGAGAGAGAGAGAGAAAGCGATGTACCAGGTAGTGTTATAGTGAAGGAGTGAGATGAGTGTATGGAGAGAGAGAGAGAGAGAGAGAGAGAGAGAGAGAGAGAGAGAGAGAGCAAATTCAGAAAAAGAACTGAGAATATAACGATGTAAGATTGTAATTAGGAAAGAAAAGCAGAGAGAAAATAATAAACGGGGAAAGAAGGGTGGGCAGGGGAGGGGAGGGAGGGAGGGAGAGAAAATCACCTGCATTGTTGAAAACTAGACTGGAGGGAGGGGGAGAAAGGGCCAACCATTTTCTATTCTTTTTCCTCTCTCTCTCTCTCTCTCTCTCTGAGGTATAAATGTAGAAGGTAGTTGGAGAATGAATTAATAGAAAGAAATACAGAAAATGAAAATGGGAGAGGAGGTGTAACTAAAATAAAATTGTAATAAAGGAACTAACGTGAATGGAGAGGGATGGAGAAAGTTCGTAAGTGCAGGGAAGTGGACAACGTTGGGAGAAACGAGGAGAAAAGAGGGGAAAGTGGAAGGAGTGAGATGGATTAATGTACCAATGGAGAAATAAGAAAGAAAAAGAATAACAGGAGTACTGGGAAAGTGAAAATTGAGAGAGAGAGAGAGAGAGAGAAGCGGAGCAAGACAGCAGAATAGTCCAGGGGATGAGGAGAGGGTATGTGGAGAAAGTGAGGAGATAAAACTGATGAAACACAGAGAGATGGACAATCGGAGAAAAAAGAAGTAAGAGAAGTGTAAGAGATAATGACATTTTCTCTCTATCCTACTATTCTTTTACTTGCTCTTTCTGCTTCTCTCATTCCTCTTCCCTCCCTTTCTCCTTTTTAAATCAACCTACCTCTTCTTCTCTTCCCCCTTCTTCTTTGTCCTCTTCCTAACCTCCTCTTACTGAGAAAAATTTACTCATATTAATCTCTCTCACTGTATTGACTCCAGAATATTCCCGTCTTCCCATGTCTTGATTTTTTGGGTGATATATCTAATAGGTAGGCCTACTATCAAATAAAATCCTATGACATCATATATCATGTTTTTCAAAGAGCGGTAGATAAAGTTCTTCACACAATAATCCCTGCGAATCATCAGAGACAAGGTATCAGTAGGAATATGCTCAGGTGAATTGATAACTGGATTACGGAATGGAAATAAAGCCATGTTATCAACGCAAATATGAGAATGGACGAATGTTACAAAGTGATATGCCATAAGATTCAGTATATACTATGTCCAATGCCATAAGATTCAGTATATACTATGTCCATATCTGTTTCTCATTTATATTAATGACAAGGGTGAACTTATTTTGTTATCTATTCAGACCATTAGATGATTCTGAGAAATCTTGGAAAAAAAAAAAAGTCTCCTTGGATCCAAACATGTCAAATGGATATTAATTATAAAAATATGAATTGCTAAATATTGACAAAAAATTAAATGTATACGATGAATAATACACATTAAGCTTGAGAATCTTCCCCAAGAATTTAGGAACTTCAATAACAAGTGATTAAAAAAAATAAAAAACAGTGCACAGAGACTGTAAGGAAAACCATTAAAATACAGGTATTTGTATTCATAGGTAGAACTTTCAATTCAAAAACAGAAATTATCATCCTTGCTTTGTACAGTTCACTAGTTCGCTCACAAGTAATAATATTGGATCAGTTCTAATCAAAGTATGCAACAAAAAGTACGAAGATAATAGAGCACAGAGAAGCATTTTAAAAATCTACATTTGGAATAAGCATACGAAGAACGTTTAAAGTGATCTGTTAAGCGATCATGATGATGATGATCATGATGATAATGATGATTTATCGGTAACAGAACAACTGAATTATGATCAAACATTTTCACTCAGGTGAAGTGAAGTATTATTCATACAGAAACATTGATCGCGTGTGGAACCATCTGCCTTGCAATGATGCAGACTGTGACACAGTACTCACACTTCAGTCATGTGGATCTCCATTTGCAATTTAATCCCCGGCTAAATAGTTTCATGTGCAATCCAGATCAAGGAAAATTCAGTGACAGAGCAACACTGTTATATCATCCAAGTTAACTTTATATTATATCCCCGTACAAGTTATAAGTGTATAGTAATGCAGTCATTATCATTTCCTATTAAATTTCATTACGGTGTTTTTATACTGAATGGTCGTCCTGCCCACTGTTTCCCTGCCTGTTGTTTTCCAGCAAACAAACGGCTTTCTGTGGAGAATTAGGCTTGTTGGTATTTGATTTACTCAGCTTTGTATTCTTTCTCCCATCTCCATCCCTTCTTACCTGTACACTTTTAACCTTCTCTTCCTCATTTTACACTTTCCTCCTCCTCCTCCTCCTCCTCCTCCATCCATTCTTTTTTCCTTCGGCTCATCTCTCTATCTTTCTCCCTCCATATGTATATCTCCCCTTCTTCCTCCTCCTCCTCCTCCTCTCTCCTCTCCTCGCCGTATCCAATCTTCTTCCTCCTTGTAGGTAACCCGCAGTGCAGTTCCCAGGTGGGGTGTCGTGTTACAGGGAGTACCAGTGTCGCCTGCCTCCACTCACTCTCACATCATCCCCCTCTCACTCCATCGTATTTCCCACCCTCTCACTCCCTTGCATTCCCCTGCATCCTCCCATTCACTGTCATCTCCTTTCATTCCATCACATCCTCCCCCTCTCACTCCATCACACACACACACATTCTCTCTCTCTCTCTCTCTCTCTCTCTCTCTCTCTCTCTCTCTCTTATTCCATCATATCTCCCATCTCACTTCCCCCTCTCAGTCACACATTTGACCCCTCTCATTCTCTCACACCCCCTCATATCCTCTCCCTCTCATCCCCTCACACTCCCACGCATCTTCCCATTCACACTTCCTAACATCCTCCCCTCTCACTCTCTCACACTCCCCCAAATCCTTCCCCTCTCATACCCTCTCCGCGCCACTCTAGTACGGCCATGTGATATCATTGCTAAAATACAAGGGCGTATCCAAGAATTATGCTCTGGGAGGAGTAGGAGGGGTGGGGGATGGTACTGGCTGACTCTGGCTGGGGTAGGGGGGGAGGGAGTGCCATTCTGGGGATCAAAGAGGTATCCCACTCCCCTCTCCATCCCTACCACTGTTATTCATAATTGATATCTAAGGGTATCAATCTGCTTTGCTGCATTAGGGTCCAATACATGCATATTTCATTTACTCTTTGATTAATAATATTTCTGTGCACTGAACAAAATCGTCTGCAATTATTCTTTAAAAAATCCTAGACGTGCCAAGAGCAAAGAAGGGGTTACTGGTGACTCCATATGGAGCTTGGACTGTTGTGATTTCCCTGAGTTTTAAAAATCCCTCCCAGTGAATACCCATACGCAAAAACCGCAACGAAAATATTGGATAAGGGCAGCAGTGTTCACAGTTATAATGTTTTATAGACGGTGATCAACTGCCTGCTTGGAGATGTGTGTTCACTCCAATGATCCTAGCCTACGTACCTTTAATATTCGAAATTGATTTAGATGAACTCATTAGCCATCAACCGATGGCAAAGGAGGTTTCTGAGTCAAAGTTTTCAAAATTTTGAGCTCGAAAAGACACACAGACAGATGAGACCAAAACATTACCTACCCACACTGCACCTGCTAACGAGCGAGCGTAGCGAAGCGAAGTTTACTCTACGTTCAGCTCAGAAATGGGCGGCCCGACACGACCCGGCCCGGCCCGACACGACACGGCCCGGCCCGACACGACACGGCCCGACCGTGATGGTTTTCAGAGGCTAATAACTTTTCTATGTGAGACAGAGAAGAGATTCCTTCAGCAGGTAGTAGATACAATCAATAAATTTTATTTTTAGTTACACATTTTCTCATGAGACCCAACAAATCCCGTGGAATCCCAGCTTTCCGTGAGAATGTACCGAGGTCTTCACCTGACGTGCTCCACTATGAAATTGATTTAAAGCACTACAGTATGAAAGTGACACATGAGAGGCATGAATTGTTTTTCACTTTCATATGCTGAGTGTGTGTGTGTGTGTGTGTGTGTGTGTGTGTGTGTGTGTGTGTGTGTGAGAGAGAGAGAGAGAGAGAGAGAGAGAAATGTGTGTGAAAGTAAATATATTAATTATTATTCTGTTACTGTCAACTACCTCACGAAAAATACTGAAAGTTTACAGCAAAATGAGATTATGATGATAGGCGTATATACAAATGCTCGCTCGCTCGTCACGCGCTCACAAAGAGTGCTTGACTGGTGATATGGTGTTAGTGACTGCCTTTTTTTTTTTTCTTTTTTTTTTTTTTTTTTTTAAGGAGGAAGTGGTTGTACCCGATATATACACCCCTGCTAATGTCTGTTATCAAGTTGTAAAGTCTACGGTACCCATAATATTGCACTCATAGAAGAGACAGACCGAGAACAAAATTAAGATATAAGGTGTGAGAGTCATTTTAGGGAGAGTGGTGTATTGTGAGAAACGGGTTCGTTACTGAGTAGGGACAGAAACGCCCGGAGGTTCTTTTGTCGCGGCAAGCTCTCAAAGGATTCGGCGTCACACAAAAGGCTAAACCTGTAGTGTACACCAGCTTGCAGAAAGGTCATTACATCGTCTTGTAAACCAACCAAACAAACATACAACATCTTGCTTCAGCCACGTAACAGCAATTAATTTTCTCCTTGTCATCAACGGATTACCGTAAACCAAATAAAACTGTCAGACGGTTGCAAAAATAAAACAAAAAACGCCATATGAAGCAACACACACAAACCAATAAAGACATCATCATTCCCTCCGACAAGGAGAGTATGTTTTCACCCCTGTTTGTCTGTTTGTTTGTCTGTTAGCAGGATTACTCAAAAACTAAAACGAGATTTGGACCAAATTTGGTGGGTAGATAGTCCATATCCCAGGGAACAATCGATGAACTTTTGAGACCGATCCGGATCGTATTACAAATTCTGGATCCTGAAAACACTTTTAGGGAAACCCTAATCAATGAAGAGAAACCCTGACCCATTATGAAGAGTGGTTTGGAAATTACGTTGCCCTTATCGGAGAGATGAGCTCCACTGATTCCCCCTTTAGTTTTGTTTGTGTTAATGAATGTTTTTGTTAGTCTTTTCACTACAAGAAGTTTTCCCTGTACTGGATAAATACAATCGCTCAGTGTTGACAAGAATATAATTTAAAGACCACATCGTACAGGGAGAGTTATTAACATACTGGTACTGGTACAGGTTGAATCAAGTACTTGCGTTTGTCCTAATGTGACGACGATACCTAACCTTTTCAGCCTGGTTCAAAGTCAGCTGTAGTTAGACTGGCATATTTTTGCTTCATAACTAATGGTCGTATGCTTAGACAAAAATGTGAATACTCGTACCTCAAATCGCACCGGACGCTAGTCGATATACTTGATCAAAATGTACAATCCACATACGACATTCGTGCTATCTTTGAATGCCATAATTACTGGGAAAAATGTGATGATCATGGTGTCTTCACAGTCGTTCTCAGAGACATATAATATAATGACACTATAAACCGCTCTTTTTGTACCAACATATTTGTCAATATCACCCGCATTCCACAGTTGTGAAAAATATACAGATAAATTGTGGACTCCACTTGTGGAATGAGCAGCGCGCCTACTGCACAAACGTGGAATGCCACTTTTTTTTTGGGGGGGAGGAGGGGCACACCACCATAAGGCTCATCGAATTTCCTACAACCATGGCCTTAGTGTTCAAGTTGTGGGAGAGGTTCAGTCCCGTCAAGTAAAAATATACCGACTATAGTGATCACATAGGGCAGTATTCTCCTTAACCAGGGATATTTCGCGACGCCTTGTCCTTAACGATTTTTCTTATCTATTACACCTAAAAAAAAAAAAAGAAAAAGAAAAAAAACAGGCTCACTAGGGAAGAAATGCATAAATCTGCTGCACTTGCTTTTCCTCTTTTACTTCGCTTTCTTTTTATATTCCATCTCCCTACCCTTCTCTTCCGGTTCATTTCGTTTACATATTTGCTTCTTTTCCTCTTGTATTGAAATATCCTTATTCTCCTTTTTTACCTCCTACATAATATCTGCTCGACTTCCTTTTGTTTCTCTCTCCCCCTCCTTTTCCTGTTCTTCCTTCTTCTTCTAACCACCACCACCACCACCATCATCATCATCATCATTATTATCATCATCATCATACACCTTTACACTTCAACATCCTCCTCCTCCTCCTCCTTCTCCTCCTCCCTAGTTTATGCATGTTGTGCCCCTCCTGCTTTGCTGCTTCTGCTGGTGCTTCTGCTGCAGGCCCCTCTTATAGCCTTCCCCAGCTGCCCGTCTGCCTCTATAACCCGGCTCTAGGAGGTGTATATGTGTGCGCCGCCTCTGTCTGTCTCTCTGAGCGCTATGTTTGTGTGTATAAGCTGGGAATATGGCGCGGAAGTGTTTATGGCATGTGTATGTGTATATGAAATTTAAATGTACCGGTATATTCTGGGCTAAAAGACTTAAAAGTGTTACAACACTTTATGGACGTTTTTTATAAACACCAATAAGTAAAAATCGTAACCTAAGCTAAGCTAACCGTACTTGGTAAGCTAATATACAGTATCTAAAAGGTATAACTTGCGTTACGTTAGAAATTTCGCTTTTCTTGTTACTTTAAGAATATGACTACAACAACTAGTGATCGCTTGTAAACATCCCATAAAAAAGTGCTGTGGCAAATGCCGATCTTTGAATCTGTCATATATCAATAATGTACAGTAGATGTCTTTATGAGCTACGTAATTTCGCATAACTTACATATAGGCTATGAAATTCATGCACCGTGTATGGTGTGCAACCTACGCACAGAGATGAATAATTATGTTTATGAAGTGTGTGTGTGTGTGTGTGTGTGTGTGTGTGTGTGTGTGTGTGTGTGTGTGTGTGTGTGTGTGTGTGTGTGTGTGTGTGTGTGTGTGTGTGTGTGTGTGTGTGTGTGTGTGTGTGTGTTCCCAACCTTGTCACCTCGCCACGACCACTCCACACTGACTAATGTGTTTCATGATTATCCTCCTCTTCTCTCCTCCTCCTCCCATCCTCTCTCTCTCTCTCTCTCTCTCTCTCTCTCTCTCTCTCTCTCCCCTCCTTTTCACCTCCTTCTATCCTTCCTTCCATCCTCCTTTGTCTCTCCTCCACCTTCTTCTACCACTCCCTTCTTTCCCCCTCCCTCTTGCTCTCTTATAATCTTTGACTCACAGAAAAGATACCACAGTCTTAGGCTTCTTAATTAACAGCCTCGAAGGGACTATTACTGTAGGTCTATTACTGCTTGCTGTCATTTGTATTCCTTTGTACCCTATTTCCTCTTCCTCCTCCCCTTTATCTCCTTCCTGCCTTCCTTTCTTCTCCTTCCGGCTGTTCGCTCCGCCTCCTATATTCTTTACTTCCTTTCTTCTCTCTCGCTCCTTCATTCATTCCTCCTTCCCCCTTCTCTTCCTCCTCTGTCCTCTCGTCTTCCTTTCCTCTATATCATTTCTCTTTGCATTCTCTCCTGACCTTCATTCTCTTTCCTCCTTTCTTCCTCCCATCTTCGTAAAGTATCTCTCGTCTCCATTATTCTCTTCCCTTCCCCCTTCCGTCTCTCCTTCCCTCATATCACCTCTTACTACTCCCTTTCTCTTTAACTAACCTTCCTCTTCTCTCTCTCTCCCGTTTTCCTTTATTCTCCCTTCCCCTTCTTTCAGATTTTCTCCTCCCTCCTCCCTCTCTTCCTTCTTCTGGCTCTCCTTTCGTCCCTGTCTTCCCCTCTTCCTCATTTCTCCCTTCCTTTTCCTCTTCTTTATTTTCTACTCTCTCCCCTCTCTCTTGTCTCCTCTTTCCCGTCCACCAAGCAGCACAGACTAAAATTAAAATCACACAATACTGACAGCTGTAGACAATAAGGAATCCTCTACTCGACTATAGTCCACTCATTTTGACTTGGCGGAGATTTTTAACCTTTTGCAGCCTATTTTTCGTAGTTCTGTGACAGAATATATAAGGCTGTACTGCAATTCTACATCGCTGCCTTACGTTTCTTATGTGACCAGCATCATATTCCACTGTTAATCTCTTGTTATAGTTCAGCATTTAAGACGAAGAGATAGCCTATTTATGCCTAATTTAAGCTAACAGAGTATAGCTCAATAAGTTATGCACTCAAATGGTTACGTCCAGGACCAAGTAACTTGGTATCGACGCGACTGACAATGGGAAATTTCGAGCATCAATCCTTTGTAGAGAAAGCTGTTAATATGCCTTGGATAACTGTTGCTTAGTTTCATCTACAAAAAGTGAACACTACTATACTTCAGAACACAAAAAACGCCCATGTAAAAACAATAACAAACATACCCAAAGATGAATAACAAACACTGATAGTAACACAGGAAGTCTTCTTGTTATCTTTTGATTTATAGTTTAATTTTACTGTTTCTATCGTTCCTATCAAATTTCCTTCCTGCATTTCAGTTTGGTTGGTCGCTAAAGGATATGCAGGGTAGGGGTGAGCCTTCCGCTTTGCTACTATACACTTATTATACTTTCCCTTTAGATATTAAGACAGAACTATTTAGAAAGGGCTGTAAAGTTTGCGTGGTCGGTTTCTCTCTCTCTCTCTCTCTCTCTCTCTCTCTCTCTCTCTCTCTCTCTCTCTCTCTCTCTCATACACCTCCACACCTCTCGTGTCTCACGTCTGAGCTTCTCCCAGCTGACTGTACGGAGGGTAATACATCTTCCTTCACTGTCCTCACCTCTCACCTATCCCTTTCCCACACACAGGTTCTCTCTCTCTCTCTCTCTCTCTCTCTCTCTCTCTCTCTCTCTCTCTCTCTCTCTCTCTCTCGAGTTAAGCACAGAGAGAGGTAAGCCCAAAGTTCTCATAATTAAGCGAGGTTACTAATTAAGGGGCGTAAAGTGTACCGTAAGTGACTGATATATATCTCAGTAATTCGCCTGCTTCTTCCCCCCTCCCCCCTACACACACTTACTCACTCACATCACTCACTCACTCTCATATTTCCTCCACACCCAAATCCCCTCACTTCCCCCCACTCACCACTGAAACCCGAGCTCATTCACTAGTCATTCCCTCGTCACTCCCCACTCAATCATCAAAAACTCAGTCTTGTTCACCCACTTACACACTACTTCCCCCCACTCACACACTCAAACTTCACTCTTTCACAGCTTCCTTCCCGCAACCACACACTCACTTACTAGGCTACTCAATCCCCACTCGCTTACCACTAAAACTCCACTCACTCACCACTCAAACCCCAATCACTCACCATTCACTCACTCCTCACTAACTTACTCACCACTTCCCCCACTTACCTACGCCTCATAGCACATACCGGTACTCTCAGCCGCATCACCTCTCTCACAACTACTGCTCCCTCACTCATTTCCTCACTTACCCACATTTATTCTCATTCACGCATATGCCTCATCCTATCTACGCCACCCTCTCAGCCCCTCACCTCCCTCCCTAACTCATTCATCCACTGCTGACGGGAAGAACACGAGATCGAACCCACGCCGAGCAGGAACAATATTGGGGGATTTGAATGTCTTCCATAAGACCCACCGGAGTCATAAAAAACACCCCCGCTACTGCTACTACTACTACTACTACTACTATTACTACTACCACCACTACTACTATTACTACTACTACTACTACTACTACTACACTAGTCCTGAATGAAACAAATCTAGCATATTCAGTACTGACAGCATTAGTATAAGCGCCCAAGTGGTGTCAGGTGAAAGTGTGTGCGCTTCTTCTTCCTCTCTCCTTTCTTCCTTCCCTTTTCTGTCCTTCCTTCCTTCTCTTCCTCCCTCCTTCCCTTTCCTTATCACCATCATTTTCCCTTCCTCCTCCACTCCCTCTTCTATTTTCTCTTCCTACCTCCTTCTTTAGCCAATCCTCTTTCATTCTCCCTCTTCCTTTAATCTCCTTCTTTCTCTCTCCTTTCCTTCTCTCTCCCTCCTTTCTTACTCAGTTATCCCTTCCTCCTCTTACGCTCGTCCCCCTCTCTCCCACAACTCACTCGCCTACTCACTCACACGCCCTCCAACCAGCTACACCACTTAATCAATCACCTCTCACTCACTCTATCCCTCTCCCAAACTCACTCACTTGCCTCACCTCCCACTCATTCATTCCCCATCATCCACTCCCTTCCCCTCTTCCTCCCACTCTCTCCCATTCACTCTTCCTACCATTCATTCATCCTTCATCATCCACTCAGTATCCTTCGTCTGCCCACTCACTCTCTCACCCAGTCATTCATTCATTCAGTAGTCCTTCACCACCCACTCATCACTCCCCTCCAGCCACCGTCCTCACTAACTTTCATTCACCATTCATTCATTCATCTTTCACCACCCACTAAATTTTCCCATCCCTGCCCATTTCCCCACTCACCCTTACACCCATTCATTCATCCATTCATCCTTTACCACCCACTCTAAACTCCCCAGCCCATTCACTCACTCATTCTCACTCACCCACTCATTCATTCACCCTTCATCATCCTCAACAATCCCCATCCGCTACTCCAGCCAGTCACATTTACCCATTCATTCATCTTTCACCACCCCCTCACCTTCCCCACAGCCTGCTCCCCCACTCTCACTCACCCATACGTTCATTCATCCTTCACCTGCTACTCCAACCGCCACTACCCCCATCCCCCTCCTCTGCGACCACCACCCCATCCCTAATTATCCTCGGCGCTAATCAACATGGTAATCACTCCAGTTCACTGTCCTTCCTTCCGTATCTCACACACCTAATTGCATCCCCCTCTTCCCCCCCTTCTCCTCCCTCTCCCCTCCCCCTTTTGCTTCCCCTTTCGTTCCCTCACGCTTCTCCACTTCCCCTACTCGCTCTCCCTATTCCTTCTCACTCTCTCCCTGATCTCCTCTCCCTCCTTCACTTCCCATTCTCACTCTCACTTCTCTTCTTCCCTCAGCTATCCTTCCAACCCATTCTTTTCCCTCACTCCTTCTTCCGCTCCCCTTTCCCTACTCCTTATCGCTCCTTTTCCTCGTCCTTCCTCCATGTACCCATCTCCCCCCTCACTCTCTAACCTCACTCTTCCTCTTATTTTCATTCTCTCTCTCTCTCTCTCTCTCTCTCTCTCTCTCTCTCTCTCTCTCTCTCTCTCTCTCTCTCTCTCTCTCTCTCTCTCTCTCTCTCTCTCTCTCTCTCTCTCCTCCTCCTCCTCTTCTTCACCCCCCACATCACCACATCCCACAGACCAGTCAAAGTAAACAATTAAAGTGTCCAGCATTTTGTGAAGGTTTGCCCACTAACCATTATTCTCTCTCTCTCTCTCTCTCTCTCTCCTCCTCTTCCTCCTCCTCCTTCTCCTCCTCCTCCTCCTCCTCCTCCTCCTCCCCATCTTCTTCTTCATCTTCTTCTTCCTTGTGTTTTCTCCACGTCACCCCCCTTCTTCATATTCCCCACCTCACCCTCTATTTTCATCCCATCATTCTCGCTCTCTAACTCTATTCATCCTTCTTCTTATCTCTTCGTCCATCATTTTTACCTTCTCACCCATCTACCCTTCTCATTCCCTCGCCTTAGGCTTTCATTCTGATTTCAAACATCTTACATTGCTTTTTTTCTCCACCCTGTAGTCTTGACCTTTCACTTTCTCTTACTTTTATTCATTTTCTCTCCATTTTATATCCTCACTTTCACACTCATCTCCACTCTTCATTCCCTTCCCTCAGTCTCTTATTCTCATTTAAATTATCTCATATTTTCTCTACACCCTGCATTCCCAACCTTTCATTCTCACTCTTGCTCTTCGACAGCTTCTATCGTCATCCGCATTTCTCCATCTTTTATTCCCACCTCCCCCATCCCTAACATTCCCATAATTTTAGCTCCTTCCCCCCTCCCCCTCACGTCTCACGTAGAACACATAGGAGATGAACAACGAGGATAACAGAACAGTAACAACGAGATGGAGTGAGAGGGAGAGATGGGGAGACAACAGATGGACAGCTTGATCTATGTCTCTCAGTCTCTTATTCTCACTTTCTCCATCTCTCATGTTTCAATAATTTTAGTTTCTTTCCCCCCTCGCTTTTTCCGTATAAATATGACTGATGAACAGCTAGCATAACAGAGTGGCAAGTATTAGATGAAGTGACAGGAAGAGATGACAAATAACACACTGACAACATGGATAACAGAGTGGCAACCATTAGATGCAGTGAAATGGAGAGCTACACAGATAACCGATGAACAGACTGGATAGCAGAATGGCAACACTTTGATGGAGCAAGAGGAAGAGTTAGTCAGATAATAGATAAACAGACTGAATAAACAGAGTGGTAATCCTTAGACGAATTAACAGAAGTAAACGAATAATAGTTAAAAAAAAAATTTGGATAAAGAGAAACAATCCTAGATGAGATGAGAGATAGACAGAGACCCACATGGAGTGATGGAGTCGGTAGATAGGGTGGACGAGGATGGAAAATGACTAACATAATAGGGGTCCCTCCTGTTATTCTCATGAACTGTGCTTTCCTGCTGACACCGTTCCTATGCAAACTCTTATGCCTTCGACTGTCAACTTGCAACTTCCCTTCTTGCTGGAGGTTTGTTCTCATTCAGACTACCTAGAAGACGGGTGATCGTCTCCATGCTTCTAACTACCGCCCATCTACCTAACTGCTGACACCTGAAATTCTAAAAGTCTCTCCAATGCTGTATAAAACAAACAGGACGTCTTCGCTGTGATGAAAATTAATCTACGAGCGCGAAGAGGCAGGCAAATTCCTATTTTCTGAGTCATTTTCTAAACCCTCGATGAGGGTAAGGTGTGTTTAGTTTCACTGCCTTGCTGATGAATGCATATTTTAACGTGGCATGCAGGCTAACCATATTTCATTCTCGCAACCATTCCATACATAAACCTCAGATACAGAGGTTTGGTGCACACCTTGGCGTGCTCGGATGCATTAATATGAACCTAAATATTACGGGGAGAAGGGCTGTGAAAACCCAAATAGTGAGAACTATAGCAACCTATGACTGAGGCAACATACTGGGCTGGATAACGTTTACATTTACATACGTAGATCAGGTACTGCTCAGCTACTTACCTGAAACAATGAGAAAAATATTATACTAGACTCCATTATTTAATTACATTATCATCATCATCAGCAGCATTTTTTTTTTCATTACGTATAAAGCTGTGCATGATCCAAAAACAGATAAACAAAAAGTATGACACAGGGAGAACCATCAACAGCATTATTTTACTGCGGACAAGTCACGTATAAATCTAAAGCTTTCGAGTCTATCCCGAACACGAAGATTTGGAAGCACCTTTCATTTCACAACCTTGTTTTTTAAATTACGTTACAGGAAGTGCTGCAGAAAGACCCCTTCACGCGGTGGCACCGATATAACTGAGTTATACGCCCCTCGCCTCTCTCACTATTCCAAAAAAGAAGGCTAATGTTCTGCAGAAGCGTAACATCAGCCTGCAGTTCACCAAATTCACGTCCAGATGAGTCTGAGGCCATGACATCAAATGCATTAACTCTGCGCCACTCCATTGGCGCTTCTACACTGGGTGAGATCAGAGTGTTTCATTTGCCGCTATTTCAGTAGTTACTGCTCTTCTGAACTCTGCTGGCATCCCGCCTCCCATTACAGCACACAGGTATTACCCGTCTACCCACACATTCTCATTCCATTTCAGTCCACCTCTCTAATGCAAGAACTAAACAATATTCGCAGTCTTTCCCGTACACTACTGTTAAGTTCTGTCATTGTTTTCCTCCATTTGTGTTCTCCTTTACCTATGGTTTCCTTCTTTTTTCTATTTTTTACGCTATGTGTCTTCAAGCATCTCGAAGTAAATATACTGTACCTTAACTCTGACTTTCTTCTGTTCACGTTTCTTTGATAGGAACAATTTTTGCAGGTTCCAGCCTTTCATTCTTTCCATTTTGCACATGCACAGATATAAAACTAATAAGAACGGAGAGAGCTAGGACAGGTATTTTTTTCTGAAGCTATTTAATGATGCGACTCCTCTCTCTTTACCTATATTAACCATTCCCAGCCTTCTCATTCATATTCTTTTATTTTTCTTTCTATCTGTCTATCTACATTCTCTCTCTCTCTCTCTCTCTCTCTCTCTCTCTCTCTCTCTCTCTCTCTCTCTGTAATATATATATATATATATATATATATATATATATATATATATATATACACACACACACACACACACACACACACACATATATATATATATATATATATATATACACACACACACACACACACACACATATATATATATATATATATATAACATATATATATATATATATATATATATGAGTCTCTGTGGTAAAGTGTGCATTTTCGTACACTGAAGAACGAGGGTTCGCACCCCGCCAGGGTAATAAACTTTGGGAGCGTTCTTCCGGCCACGTACTGCTTTGGCGGACACAACGGGTGCTGTGTCTGAACCAGTGTCGCATACTGTAAAATATGCTTGCACTCTGTAGGCTTGCAGACCGATTACACTTGGTTCACAGACTACACACACATCCAAAGTCAGTCCGTTTCAATGACGCTTACAAGCACTTCTCACCCTACATACAATCTCTATCAGACAGCCTAAGTCACTTGGTAGAGATACATTGGCTGTATCGTCCCCACTTCGGTTGGGATAGGCCGGTCCTGCAGTGGACATTCAAACGGCTGATGATGATGATGATGATATATAATCATCATCAGCCGTTTGAATGCCCACTGCAGGACCGGCCTATCCCAACCGAAGTGGGGACGATACAGCCAATGTATCTCTACCAAGTGACTTAGGCTGTCTAGTAGAGATTGTATGTAGGGTGAGAAGTGCTTGTAATTGTAGTGGCTTTGGATGTGTGTGCAGTCTGTGAACCAAGTGTAATTGGCCCGCGCAAGCCGACTGGGTGCAAGCATACTTTACAGTAAGCGACACTGGTTCAACCACAGCACCCCTTGTGTCCGCCAATGCAGTATGTGGCCGGGTGAACACTCCCAAAGTTTATTACCCTGGCGGGGCGCGAACCCTGGTTCACCCGTGTACGAAACGCACACTCTACCACTGTACCACAGAGGCTCAATGATATATACCTCTACCACTGTACCACAGAGGCTCAATTATATATATACAGTATATATATATATATATATATATATATATATATATATATATATATATATATATATATATATATATATATATATATTCACACACACACACACGAGTATAAACTGCTTAACACCATTCCCTGTACGAGGTGGTTTTGACGAATGAATCTCCAGGGATTCTGTCCACACTCAGTAACGACTCCTTCCTCCTATGACACACTTCAGTCCCTCATATAAACTCCCACCTAAAGCCGCACCTCTCTCTCCATCTTTCCACCGCCTTCGAGTACCCTGCTCCAATACACAACACACCATTTTCTCTCTCTTATAGTCTCCTCCAATTTCTCTCTCCATTTTACCATTGCGTATCATCTCCTTCCAACAACCCCGCTCTCAAATATAACACATCACACACCCTCATAACCTCATATATCTTACCTCTACACTTTGATCTTGATTTGCTTCTCCGTTCAAGCACCCAACTCCAGCGCATTCGTTTTATACCCTTTTTCCTCCTCGTCCACTGTTTTAAGTCTGCTTCGCTTTCCCCCTTAAAACATCCAACTCTCTTGATCAGCCTCTCACTCTCCAAGCACTCATTTTACCTCCTTCACTTTGAGTTTTGTCTTTCTCTCCCTCTTCTTCCAAACACCCGTCTTTTATACACAATCATAGTCTCTCACGGCGCATTCACCCCTTCTCCTCTTTGCCCTTGGTCTACTTCTTCCAACCACCCATCCTTATATACTCTGTTTCTCACTCTGTTTTTAATTCCTCCTTCCTTCTTCCCCTTTCTCTTGGTCTTCTTTTGCTTCTCCTTCGAATCATCCCATTCCCATATAAAATTATACTCTTAGCTAGTCTTTTACTTCCCAATAACTTCTCCCCCTCATCCTCATTCCTGCCTCCTCTTACTTCTTCCTTAACCTCAGTCTCATCTCCCCCATCTTTCACCTCCCAATCCTCCTCCTCACCCGCCCACTCTTCCCTCTTTCTTCCTCCCTCCTCACTCCTCTCTCTCCTCTTACTTCTTTCATAACCTCAATCTCATCTCCTCCATCCTCCACCTTCCCAGTCCTCCTCCTCATCCGCTCACCCTTCCCTCTTTCTTATCCATCCTCACTCCTTATCCTCACCTCCTCTCACCCCCACATCCCCCCCGGCCCCCAACACCAATAAGGGTCATAAGAAGGGATTAGTCAACACGTGTGCAAGAGACCGTACCTTATTACTCTAAACCTCGCTCACTCTCTCACTTTCTCTCATTTTACACTTTTCTTGGATCTCTCTCTCTCTCTCTCTCTCTCTCTCTCTCTCTCACACACACACACACACACACACACACACACACACACACACACACACACACACACACACAGCTCCCCTCTTGCCTCCCTCTGCAGCCTCACCCATCCAGCACAAAGCAAAGCAAAACAAGGCACTTTGGACAGAATACTTAATATCACCACCAGCGAAATTACAGCCCCCCCCCCCCGCCATAACTACTGGGAGATTCACTCTTCTAAAGCCCCATAATAACTGTAATATTTTCGTTATTAATGGACCGATCTGAGTGGAATTTCGTACACACCTTCATTCCATTACAAATAATCTGCAGTTACAGTAATTTTTTTTAAGCTGCTTCCGTCGGCGTTAAAGCATGATTAAAGCTGATCTTGCAAGCTGGCATGAAGTTTACCCATTCGCTAGGATAATGTTTTCTTTTTTGCTACTCAAGTGTATAATATTTTTTCTATTCAATAAAAATTACAGTGATTCCACAACCTGGAAAGAATCTTGATTTAAATCAGGAGAATAAGTAAAATATGCTGTCAGTTATCGAGTGTGGCATGATCACTGGCTTAATGCAGCTGACGACTTAATACTCATCGCGACGCTGGTAGTCTTATTGGCCTTGGGTGGGAGAACAGCACTTCATTTCCGGTGTAAGTCTCCTTAAGCTTAGATGTCAGGGAGTTTCCCAGGTGCAGTATATGACTTACAGTGTCTGAGGTTTGTAAGTATGGAGTTTCAGTTCGGTCCATTCAGTAATAACGCCTTTGGAAATGGGTGAGATACACAGGTTAGGGCTTGATTCTTTATTTTGTCTAAAGTTTCGGGCTGTACAGAACCCATCTTGAGAGTCTGTGTGGCCCGAAACGTTAGAGAAAATAAACGGTAGGAAAAATACTGAATTCAAGCTCTAACCTGTGTATCTCACCGATCCAACACTTCCACTTGTAATGGCTCTTATAAATAACGGATATACTGGCGTTGTTCCAGTTCACTGCAATTAACTCTTCCTTTTACTATTCTCTTCCTTCTTTTCCTTTTACTATTCTTGCTACTATGACCATTTTTTTTCTATGACCATTTTTTTTTTCTAGATAATCAGAGGCTTTTCGAACTGACGATGTTAGACGTACCTCTTTTTAACCTACTTCACTACTACAGAGTTTTCCTAGGCTTAGTAAAATCGTCTGAAAGCAGCAAGAAAATGATGCAAAGGGCGTCATCACACTAAAAGATTAAAGACTCGGTATAATAATTATCTTCTCTCATGCTTTGTCCAGTATCACTAATGCGGAGTAACCCACCTTTAATTAAATCATCACTATTGGTTTCACAAGTGTAAGAAGCTTCAATAATATGCATGCACATTCACCTTTGCATTATTAACTATACTACTGTGTCCACCATCAGTAAGCTCACTTTACTTTCCAGTGTCTCAGCTCCACATGCTTGCACCAAAGTATTCCCCTGCGTAGACAGATGTGCTCAGAAAATCGCTTTACTGTGAAAGCTTGTTTACAGGAGACTAATGGCTGTTTTCTAGTTTTTCTCTCAACTAGTCCGATATATTGATGTTATATTGGAATGTTTTCGAAACATAGTTTTTACCTTCACTTCTCTCTCAATAGTAACATACCTGAGCACAAGGATCAAAGGATCTGCAGTCTCTCTCTCTCTCTCTCTCTCTCTCTCTCTCTCTCTCTCTCTCTCTCTCTCACTATCAGTCAGTCTATCCGTCTCTCTACCTTTAGTCTACAGAGATACAGTAGATGGATAGATATAGATAGTCAGATAGACAGACAGATGGATAAACACACACAGATAAATAGATAAATAGATAGATGGATATATTACCTGACGCCGCATCCTATGAAAGGTGACCTAGCCAGAAGGACCTCCAGGGAAGCATTTCTGCCCCTACTCATTAACGAATGCCTCTTCCCACACACGACATACCACCCTTCCCCTCAGATACTCTTACACACACACACACACACACACACACACACACACACACACACACACACACACACACACACAATGAGCAGTAACACCGAAACGTCAACAATTAACCTTCTCATGGTCAGGGTAACTCAAGTGTTCTATTCCTGTTTAATTACTCCTGTTTAATTATTCTGTGAGTGAGTCATACGAACCTGTCTGTTATAGTGTCACCATTACCAGCCTGTCTGTAATACACGCACCATTAACCCTCTCATTCTCTGAACAGCTCTAGTATTCTAACAAATACCAAACGATTAAATTCACCTCAGAGTGAGTCACTGAGGCTTGAGAAGAATGGGGAATGGGTGACAAAGAAAAAGATGGAACAATGAAGAGAGGAAGTTAACGTAGGAGGAGGACGCAAAAGAAAAGAAAGATAAAGAATGAAGTAGAAGAATGTGTGTAAGAAGAGAAAGAGAATGAGGAGGAAAATTCAGGAGATGATAAAGGAGGATGAAGAGGAATGAGGAGAGGAGGAAGGTAGGAAAATGAAGAGAAAACAAAAACGAAGTAGAAGAATGAGGAGAGGAAGACAAAGAAAGAAAATGAAGAATGAGGAGAAGGAAACAGAGAAAACATGAAGAATTAGGAGGAAGACAGAAAGGAGAACTGGAAAAACGAGGAGTAAAAGACAGAAATTTGACAGAATGAAGAATGAAAACACAGAACGGGATGGATGACTGTAGAGAGGAAAACCAACAGAGAATGGGATGGAGGAATGAGGGGAGGTCGATCATGAAAAAGGTGGGAGAATGAGAAGCTGAAGACAGAGAATGAGGTGGATGAATAGTGAGAGGATGACAGAGAAAGAGAATGAAAACTTAGATGGAGCAGTACAAGAGTGGTTGGCTTGGGATGGCTTGGAGTGTTGGCGGGGAGGCTTAGAGGCGTTTTTTGTCACGGCCACTACGGATCAACTCGGGGTTTAGGTGTCTGCCAAGAGATATGCTGCAAGTACATACATTCAATAAATCAAAGGAGAATTTATTTATATATCTGCTAAATTATCTAACTACTTATTCATTCATTTATTTATTTATTTTTTTTTTTTGTAATTCCACTTCGATCTTTTATACCTTTTTTCTTACAATTACCTCATCTTCAGGTACACTTCCAATCAATCCACCATTCTCTATTTGGTCCGTAATTATGGCCGAATCACCTTAAAACTTGTCAACCAGAGGACGTCTCATCATTCTTGCTACCATCAGACGATTTTACTCAGCCTGGGAATGACCTCTAGCAGTGGAGGGGTTAGTGAAAGCTGTACTTAATCTCCTCCAGTTCAAAGTCCTCTCCCAAGCTAAATAAAATCGCCTGAAGGTAAGGCGAAAATATAAAGTAGGTCCTCGGGTTGAAAGGCTCAGACCGCCAGAACACACCTTTTCCGGCCACCCCCTATAGCCCGCGTGTGATCCTGAAACATTTAGCATAAGTGTTTCCAGGCTGGGGTCCACGGGAGGATTTCAGGGGGTACATAGCAAGCTGTACACGGCAAGCTGTAAAAAGTCAGACACTTCTCAAGAAAGTCTGTGAAATAAATAAAGCATCATTTAATTACTTAATGACACATTCATTTACTATTCATATTCTTACCACACTAGAATTCGCAACCGCTCAAGATACTATCAAAATTTTACAGCTGTGTAGTAGGGATGAAAATCAACGAGTTCGAAACTGGTGAAAGTAGATCAAGGTATGTGTGTCTGTTAGCACGATAACGTCACAACCTCTCAGGTTATCATCACAAAATTTTACAGGTGTGTAGTGGGGATGAAAATCTCCTACGAGTTCGAAATTGGTGAAAGTAGGTCAAGATCAAGATCATATTCCAGGCCGCGCTAGATATGAATCGGCTTGCGGCTGGTGTGATTCCCCTCTTGAGGAAGCCTCTAGTTTTAATTAGCATTTGACTTTGAAACCATTGGCTGAAACAGACTATATGAGGACCAGGACTAGCGATGTCTTGGTAGTCAGGCAACTTGGAAAGTGAAAAGATGCAATGTCATCCTGTCCACTGAACTGTGCGACAAGTGAAGTTCAGTCTTCTCTTCCCACCTTAAGTTTATTATGAGGATGATGCCAAGGCAGAGATAATTATATCTGTAAGCTGACAGTGAATGAAAATCGTTGCCAATTAATATTACTGATGTCGCTGGGGGATCACCACATTAACAAAGAATACAAAACAGAAAAGATGTTATCTTCAGCTCCTGACCAGAACTGTTTATTTGTCATATTTTTATTTACTGGTTTGGATGCAAACATGATGCGTAACCATGAGGATGTTAGTGATTTTCCAAATAAGGAATGAAGTGACAAAGCTTGTGAACGACTGATATAATACAACTCTCAGAACGAGTCTATTGACAGAGTCTATCGTTTATAGAGCGATAACCTGCCAGAAATCCCTAACTCCTTTGAGCTCAGTTGTTGGCTAAGTGTAGCCAGACTGGAGAGTTAATCTGAGCAGTATCAACTAAAATTCATTCCTATCTCATAAGCAAGGCTCAGAGAATTTTATACAGTCATGACTAAGCATTCAGGCTGTGGAAATGGCTCAGTTTTGAGAGGTTTTATATATTTATTTATTTATTTATTTATTTATGCAAGAAAGAAGGAACCAAAGGTCACGGGCCCGCAAACCGTTCCTTCCAAGAAAAAAACAAAACCAATACAAAAAGGAAGCCAAATTCAGGATCTGTTCATTTCGAGATGCCTGGACACACTGCCGCAAACCGATTCATTATATATATATATATATATATATATATATATATATATATATATATATATATATATATATATATATATATATATATATATATATATATATATATATATCCAATAATTTATTTCCGACATTGGCACTTAATTTTTTTTTTTTTTTTACTAATGATAAAGTTTTGTTGAACTTGGGATAAATTTCTCACAATCAAAAGATCAGAAACATCTCAAATCCATTCAGAGTGACAACGTCTTTTAGACTGTTATTCTGGTAACATGGAGAATTTCATTTAGCACAAGAAAGGCGTCCTGTAATGACAGTTAAATCGCTCCCCCAACATCATTTACGGTCGTATCGCCGTTCTCAAGTGTCCGTGGTCGCCGGTGTGGAGTCAGGTGCGGGTGTGGCCGCGTTAGTGGTCACGGATATGCAGTTAACCCATTCTGAATGACGACGTACGTATTTAGTTTATTCTCTCTATCTCCAGACGATTTTATTCAGCCTCTGGAAGGCTCTTGTACTAATGGGAGTTAATGAGGAATAAATAATGTAACTCCTAAAGTTCGGAAAGTCTCCCCTAATCTGAATTAAATCATTTAAATTGTGGCAAAAATGTAATACAAAATTCGTCTTCAGACTGAAGGGGTTAATGACCTTCAATTTTGGTGGGTTTCTGTCACCTGAATAAGCTCGTCTTCCGTTGGTTGGAACAAATTACACAGTTCTTCTCTGTCAAAATATTCATCGAGACAGCCTTACAGTACTGTTGCAGTGGGTACCCTGAACCCAGAAAATATCGTCAGGCGTTGGCTGTAATAAAATATAAGATGCTTATCATATCCAGATCAAAACATATATCGAGACTTCCTCTATTGTTCTTCGAGCAGAAGAGTTCTCTGTTGTAAATAGGATCGTCTGGCGTTAGCTGGAAAGAAATACGAATGCATAAAGCGGCCAAAACATTCATTGATAGTCTTTATCATGCTTGTCTTTGAGATAAATAACATCATTTGTAAGCAACGTTGGGCCTGGTTAGTACTTGGATGGGTGACCGCCTGGGAACACCAGGGCCCGTATGCATAAAAGGTCCTGGGACCTAGGAACTAGTCGCAAGTTGTAGGAACTGATCCCAAGTCGCAGGACTTGTTTATAAACGCTCCCACGTCCTAGGACTGGTCCTAAGACACGGAGATTTTAGGTGTAGCCAGGGAGGTGACTTACGACTTAGGAATATTCCTAGGACCTGAAAATGGCTGAACAACAACAAGCTCCGAGGCGTCAGCAGAGAACTTTTCGCCCACGTAGGGACGTGTTGAATGAATTAAGTGATGCAGAACTGATAAGCAGATACCGTTTGGATCGTGCAGGAATTATTTTTGTTACTGACTTGGTAAGAGATGTCCTGCAAAGTCCATCTGAGAGGAACCAGGCACTTATCCCGGAGATGAAAGTGATCATTTTGTTGAGATATTTGGCCACAGGTAAAATGCAAGTATGCAGCAGTGATGATTTGGGACCCTCACAGCCTACAGTCAGCAGAGTTATCTCACATACATTAAATGCGTTCTACAGACGTGAAATAATGTGTAGATTCTTGAAGTTCCCCACAGACCCCCAAGAACTACAAAGGAAAAAAATCGAATTTGTGGAAATTGCTGGCTTCCCCGGGGTGGTTGGAGCAATTGATGGGACACATGTGAGAATAATAGCCCCAAAAGAGTTTGAAGAAGAATATGTGAACAGAAAGCGGTATCATAGCATTAATGTACAAGTTGTTTTTGATGCCAAGTACAGAATTATTAACTGTTTGGCCAAGTGGCCAGGGTCAGTGCATGATGCTAGGATACTCAATGAAAGTGGACTTAAAAGAATGTTTGAAAACCGAGAGGTTCCACCGGGGTGCATTCTTCTAGGAGGCTGAATGCTCCCACGTCGTCTGTATGTTTACAATACACGATAGCCCAGCGTCCACAGAAAAAAGAAAATGTAACTGGAAAATGGATACTTACATTCATCAAGAAATCCACCTACATTATTTCTATAATCATTTTGTGACTTAGAGTATTTTACTAAATAATATATCTCTCTATCTTGGCCAAAAACTGCATTTTCGAAAAAAAATATTGCTACAGTTAGCACTTTTCCTAAGTCTGGGACTTGGGAAAATTCCTGGGTAGGAATTGCCATGTACGTCCTAGGTAGTGTTTATGAATCGATTCCCAAGACACAGTCCCAGCTGAGAGCAGTTCTTAGGACTTTCCTAGGAACGTTTTTGAATAGGGGCCCAGATGCTGTTGGCTCGTTCTCCCTACGTGTCAAGTGGGGTTGGTGGAGGATTAGTGCCCCTCCCTGTAAAACAATTAACTCTAAGCCCTTGGCCACCACGTTTGGGATACATGGCGTCTGGCAATGAATGATGAATGAATGATGAGGTTAGCCGGAATACAGCATAGACGTCTTAAATATCGGTCAAACATTACTCGACAGTCTTAACCCTTCTCTGAGGTAAGTAAATTAGTTTGACGTTAGCCTGAGTAAATCCAAATTTCTTGAGTGGCATGCAGATAGCTAAAGAAACTAACAATGGAGAGAGAGAGAGAGAGAGAGAGAGAGAGAGAGAGAGAGAGAGAGAGAGACAGACAGACAGACAGAGAGAGAGAGAGAGAAAACCTAACTATGGATCAGTTTTATTGTGTAAATCCTTGTTGTTCACAGATACCTTCCCTTCCCTTCGTATCTACAGATAGATAGATAGACAGATAGATAGATGTGACACTTTTATATCACATAATAATAATAATAATAATAATAATAATAATAATAATTATTATTATTATTATTATTATTATTATTATTATTATTACTGAGGACTTTATTTTCCTCACTATCTCACAAGCGTATCATAACTTTTCTTCCACTTTTGCCAAGGCACTCTTTATGTTTCTCTTCCTTTCCTTTCCTCTTCCTCCCTTTGCGGTATCTTTCTCCCACCACCACCACCTCCCTCTTCTCCCTCCTCTGTCTGCCCTCCCTTCCTCCCTCTCCTCCTCCTCTCTCTCCTCATCCTCCCTCTCCCATTCCCTTCCCATCCCCTTCCACTCCTCCCTCCTCTGTGCCCCTCCTTCCTCCCTCTCTTCCTCCTCTCCGTGCCCTTCTTTCCTCCCTGTCTCCCTCTCTCCCTCCCCCCCCCTCTTCCTCCGAAGTTGTTTACACTCGTGGTGTTTTCACAGAAGCCTGGCCTTCCCCGCACATGCTCATACATACATACATACATAACATACATACATAAATGTGCACATAAGTTTCTTCAGAAACGCAGATATAAAAACATCCACATTTATAGGAGCAGACATTTAATGAACACATCCATACATGAATACGTACATAAACATATACATACATACACATTCCGGGTATACTGTGCATACATAAAGACATACATATGTTATGAGTCCATATTATAATTACAAATCATAATAGATAAATAGATAAATAGACAGATAGAGAGACAGATAGAAGCAGCAAGTCAGATGATGAAAAGGTATTGTGTCTGCGAGAATCGAGCAATGCTAAACATGCTTACACATTCTTAACTCAAGGAATGCTTTATAGGCACACGACAGCGCCTCGTGACCATACATACACATACACACATACTCACACACAGGTTTCTAGAACTTTCCAACCTCAGTGTAACACACGTGACACGACCCCTGCTACACCAGAATTTAGGAAGCAGAGCTCAGAAGGAGACAGGCCATAGAACCGGCAGGTAGTAGGGAGAAGGGTTTAGCAACATGGAAGAGAAAGAGAGAGAGAGAGAGAGAGAGAGCGAGACAGGGAGGTAGCTAGCGGGACTCTACTTTATACTTCGCTCTGTGTGAGAGACTTTGTTAATATTTCCAAGACAAATAAAAATAGTCCCATACTCATCTTTACCTCTCCTGTCATTGCATGACAAATGGGAACGAAGATTATCTACTTACTTCGTAAAAAACTACTCACGTATAACAACCGCTCGTCCACAAGTCTAATATATATATATAACTAATCTATAAAACTCCACTACAAGACGTTACCAAGTCTTTTGTGACACATATACACACAAGCCTACATGAACAGACAGTCATATATTTGACAAATACATGCACAAAGGTTTATATGTTTATGCAGTAAATACGAGTACATGCACGTACACATTTTCATATTCATACGCCTTCACTCAGTTTTAAACACACACACACACACACACACACACACACACACACACACACATGGTGGTGAGGTTGATAGTGCACTCGACTTCCAGTTCAAGTGACCCGAGTTCAAGCCACGCTCACACCGCGCTACTTGCGTGGGTGAGGTGAGTTCTCACTTGTCAAGTGTAGTTCAAGGCGCGCTGTGGTGGAAGACCCGCAAGGGTTCGAAACTCAGTGGGATAAAGATTAGGCGGTGTGTTCCCTTGTGCCTACGTCTTACTCCAGCCTCTGCGAGGCTTGGTAGTGTGTCGGCGCTCTTCAGGAGCAGCCTGGGTCAGCCTGTTGACCCCCTTAGGTTAGGATACTAGATTAAAGACTTGTGTATTTTCAGCCACTGGCTGCGGTGAATGAATCGACCGAAAATTATTATTATCACTATTCCACACACACACACACACACACACACACACACACACACACACACACACACACACACACACACACACACACACACACACACACACACACACACACACACACACACACAAAACATAGCCCTAAATCATAAAAAAAATACAAAACACTCATATACAATTTCTAGTACACAGTGTGTTGAAACAGTTCCTGCTAAATGCTGCTTGGTTCAGTCACACATATGCCCGCGTAAACAAGCAGTAATAGGGGATATGAGAACCATGTTTGCCTGCCGTTAAACAAGGTGTACTTCACACTTAGGGCATGCCTGTCACACTCCTCTCTGTCGCATCATTGAAACGGAGAATCACGTATGAGCACAGAAAGAAGCCAAGCTCCACTATACCTTGAAGTATTACCCAGCAGAAAAAAGTGAGAACCAAAAGAGGTGAAATATTGGGCAAACTTTTGTCTCCCACTGTACTTGATGTATGTAAGGAAGGGAAGGATCTAACTCCATTAAAGGATTCGAAGGGGACAGAAGCTAGGCCAGCGGGTCCAGTTATCTTGTTAGTGTAGCAGAGGATTTGTAAAACGAAAGTAGAATATGATATGCCAGAGGCCAATGTCATAGGCCTTAGATACTCGGAATGAGATTAGTCTGTCTGTCTGTCTGTCTGTCTGTCTGTCTGTCTCTCTCTGTCTCTCTCTGTCTCTCTCTCTCTCTCTCTCTCTCTCTCTTTCTCTCATATACATACATATATATATATATATATATATATATATATATATATATATATATATATATATATATATATATATATATATATATATATATATATATATATATATATATATAGGTGTGTGTGTGTATATATAGATAGAGATAGATACGTAGATAGACAGATAAATAGATAGATAGACAGATAGATAGATAGATAAATAGATAATGTATATGTATACATATACCTAGGCTGCTTCCCCCCAAAGAAAGGGGGCAGCCGAGACAGGACGACACACTCCCAATTTACTCATCCACACACACACTCATTTATTCGTATCTTAGCCCCAAGGGAAGAAATAACAGATCCTCACCGCACCACACCGCACGAGGGTCAACTGTGCAGTGCAGTCAGCGACATCCGCAACAGGACCCGACAGCAGAGCTGGTTTGTCCCTGCCACGTCATAATGGACCCTGACCTGATATATATATATATATATATATATATATATATATATATATATATATATATATATATATATATATATATATTGTCCCTGTCTCTGGAGCACTTTGCTTGAACATAAAACGGCAGTGCTGTGAACATCTTCAGTCCCATGATGCATTTTCCATCTTAATTTCCTATCTCCAAATGATCTTGTTAAACTAATGTCAGACTTTAGTGAAAACTATAAATGGGTAATCTCTCTAATCCGAAAAGTCTCTCCTAAAGTGAATAAGAGTCTGAAAGTATCAAGAATAAACTGTAAAAATACGCCACCAGGTTGAAGGGGATAAACTGTGAGCACTAATGGGTAGGCAAGCCCCCAGTTTATGGCGGTTAATTTCTAAACACCCACAAGGATGGGAAATGATTGGTTTGCATTGCACTGTACAGAACACAGTCAGCAGCGAGGTAGAACTGTCAGATTTCTGATACCTTCCTTCAATTAGTCTTATTATTAAGTTGGGTGTTTCGTTCTCTTTTGCTAACTCGTTTAATACGTTCCCAATGCTTTAAATTAACATAAGGAGCAGATCACTTGGTATGGATCGTAAGGTCTGTGCGGACTGTGTATCTTTGATTAATCTTTCTTGCAATTTCACATGCCTCAGCGTCCAAGTTCTCGGTCATAA